>NW_015386470.1:1149758-1183294 GCF_001527695.2 Protobothrops mucrosquamatus
GGGGGGGGGGGGGGGGGGGGGGCAGCCGCTCATAAGGACGGATTGGAGGCCGAGGGGGACCCACTTCTCTGCTTTTCTGCTCCGTCTTCTGCAGGCCAGCAGGGAAAGTAGTAGTAAAAGCGGCTTTGAAACGCATCACTTTTTATTCAGGCCCCACCGAAACTGTACTTCGTGTTTGGTTTCGGCTTGAGCTTGGCTGGCCGTCTTCTCTGCGAGGGTTTTGAAACGTAAACAGGCGGAGCTTCGAGCACACCGTTGACTCTTTTGACCAACTTTGCAGCCACCCCTCTACCAAACGCTACCGGCCCCTGCAGACTCTGCTTCCTGCTTCCGATACCAGCTCTCTCCCACGCCACCTCTAACCCCCCCCGCCGCCTTTCCGGGAGAGCTTCGTCAGCGCGGTTCCCTCCGAAAGTCCGCCTGGAAGGCGAGGATCCGCAGGGGAGGCCCCGCCCCTCCTCTTCCCCGCGGTAGGTCCTCGGGCTGCTTGCAGCTCTTTGCGCCGGTGGGCCTGCAAAAGCCATTAAGGCTCTGGCACAGGGCAGAAACGGAGCTGGGCAGGCACCACTCGCTTTATAAAATAAACATTAGTCTTAAAACGTTTGCACTATTGACCCCCTTTGCAGATCTGGTTACTTGCGATCCGCTGCTCAGATTTAAGGACGTACCGCCCGCCCGCTCTCCCCCACCCCCCACCCCGCTTTCCCTCAAGCTGGAGAGGACGCGGAAGAAGAATCCGAGCCGGCTTCTGGCTTCCCCTCCGGGAGCATCAATTCAAGCCAGCGCTGGGATCTACACAACCGAGGAGCTACACAACCGAGGACCCCCCCCCCCGTTAGAGTTCGGTAGCCGACTGCTACGCCGCCTCGCTTGGAAGTGTTTCGGTTTCCAACAACTCCGCCTCCCCACAGTCGCTATGGGGCGGCTCTCTCCAGGTGTGCGGCAGGGGGTCTGATAGGGGATGATGGGAGTCGGAGTCCACGGAGATGAAGGTCACCCCGGTGAGGGAAGGGGAAGCTGCTGGAGTCTAAAAGCTTTTTGGGGGGTCTTTAATCGGGGAGAAATCACACTGACTTCACCATGGGGGCGACCAGGGGGCTGCAGGTCCGCCTTTCACTAAGGCAGGGGTAGGCAACCTCGGCTCTTTTATGACTCATGGACTTCAACTCCCAGAATTCCTGAGTCAGCCATGCTGACTCAGGAATTCTGGGAGTTGAAGTCCATGAGTCATAAAAGAGCCGAGGTTGCTTACCCCTGCACTAGGGATTCCCCTCACAAACCCGTTTAAGGGCAGCGTCCCTGCCTTTAGGGCCCAATGTGACCCCCTGGGGTAGCTTACTCCAGGGAGGTTTCATGCCCTATTGCCTCCATAGGCTACAAGCACTGTTGGGCTGGTGCCTCCAGTCAGACAGTCTCTTCCCCACCAGTTTGGGGAGGGTTATACAAGGCTACAATTTGTCTTTGCAGAAAGGAACCTCTGTGAATTGGAACAGAGCAGGGCTGGCTATGATGCCCTGAGATAGAAAAATGGGTTATATAACATTCTCCCAACCGCCCTGCTTCTGTGCTAGAGACTGCACATTCCTGGCCTGAGAGTCTTCCTTCTCTTAAAGACAGACTTTACAAAAAAAAAAAACCTCCACATCAGAGGTGAAGACTGAACCCATCAAAAAACAGGGAAGTCCCACATCTTCCCTTGCAGTGGAAAGTGGTGCAATTTGTACAACATGCTGCCTGCAAGACCTGATTAAAAAAAAATCCAGATGGCCCTAATAACTATGCAGTCAAAGCTCTCCTTGCTTGTTATGTTCATTTGCATCCCCTCCCCAGCCACCATCTTGACTTTTTATTTTCCATGTTTTGCAACCCTGGTTGTTCATCTTGGGCTGGGGGCTTTTTTCCATCTTATTTTCTTAAAGTTGGTATTCTGAATGCCTTTCCTTTAATTCCCTGGCCTGGCTATAGCTACCACTCATTTGCAACATAAAAAGACCCCTGGACTTATTTGACTCCTGGTGCCTATATGGTTTTCTTGATATGGTAGAATTAAGGAAGTTATTTGTTTGGCTGCTAACAGAATGCTTTCTTGATTTCCTAGGGGTTCCCAAGAGTTCTGTGATTCAAGTCCTAAACAGAATAGAATAGAGTATCTTTATTGTCATTGTGTAACTCACAACGAAATTAAGTTTAAATTAAACAGGCTAATCCTACTGAGTTTCCAAAATCAGCCAAGCATTCTAGATTCTGCCATTATCACCACCACCACATCCTTCAGAACATATAAATCACTAATCCCATCTTGCTTGATAGTATGGCTAATCCTGAGTGGGCCAAGAAGTTTTGTCATCCAACATATGTATGAGCATCTAATTGGGAACATTCATTGTGTATGACCGATACCTGATCATACGTGCCTTCTATGGAGGAGGGACAGTGACAACATTAAATAACACAGGTCAACCTTTCAGTCTTGTTGATGCTTCAACAGGGAATTTTCCAAAGAAAGTCTTTCTTGATGAGAACAGAACTTCATTATTTGATTTAAGGAAGGAAGTCTTCTCCTTAAGGCTATTCTTCAAGACAGTTTTAAGGCTGAAAGAGATATGATCTTGACAGACTTAATTAAAATAAGATTGGCTTTCTAGATACTTCTGTAGAGAGGCAAAGTTGCCAATTCCCAGGAGCAGACAAGTTACTGTATTCTGTATCTTTGCTTAGCATTATTGAATGCAATAAACAAGGGCTGAGTGTGCCTCATTGTCTTTTTCCATTTTCTTACAGTATTGTTTAAACTCACCTGAAGCCACTGAAATGTAGCTGTGTACTTACCTCGAATTATTTATAGCAGGGCAGTCCATGTTGCTAATACTCCTCCTTCTGAGTAAAGCATTGTTGAGTTCACATAGAAATCAGCTTACCTGTACTTCTTGTAATTATTTGAAAATTATACATGTGTGTTGTTTATCCCGTGGACTAATTAGAATCGTATGGTGACTAAATGGATCTTTACATTTTTTTTAATGGTCGTTTGAATACAATATATAGTGATGAACACTAATGAGTCTTGAACCACCTGGGAAAAAATCCGAATAACCACTAGATGGCAGGCCACCTAGTGGTCATCTGGATTATTTACAGCCCAGATCTGGTATCCCTAGTTATGTTCCCTGTTACTATCTTTCGCCATCCTTCCAGACTGATCATAGTTTGTGTATTGCAAGCACACGTTCTGGAGAATAGGCTTTTGATGAATGCATAATTAAGATGAAAGCTAACTTAGCACAATTCTACTCAGGAGTAAGTTTCTCTGAGTCCCAATGACTGATTTATATTTGTGTAAGTGGATATCCTGACTGCCTTAAGGAGGATTCGGTGTATCTCCTCTACTCCATAGTCGTAAAATCAAAATAATCAAAGGTTTTGGAAAATAGGCTTCTTTCCCCGGAACTTGAGTGTTCGTAAACTGGCTGAAGATGGAGGTGGGCTACCGCAGATTAATTTATCAGAAAAGGAGGGAGCACTTGATTTTTCTCCCCGAAAAGCCGTGGGCCATACCTGGTAACTTTCTAAAAGGATCCCGCGAAAAGATGGACTGAAACGGTGTGGTTTTTTTTTACCATTCCCCCTTTCCTTGGAGACTTTTAAATCTATCTAGGCTGCTATGCCGCAAATATGGGCAGGAGCAACGATAACATCAGAAAAACCTTTTTTTTTTAATCTGTCATCCCGTATCCTTTGCTCCAGAAACAATGTCTTTTTTAAAAAATAATAATAAAGTTCCTTTTTTTGCGTTTCCACAGAGTCCAATTCCCCTTTGTTCACGTAGGCTTATTCATTTAACCCAGCATTTTAGGTTCGCCCGACACTGTGCCCGACCTAGCCCCAGGACTGAGGATACACACACACACACACACACACACACACACACACGACTGCTAAAGTTTGGTTGATTCGTTTGCGTTGATTCGTGTAAACTCGGCCTTTGAATCTCGCCACCAAGCCTGCATTTACGCCCGTCCCTCCAGGGCTGTTTCCCCTCCTCTCCAGAAGCTCCTGCCTCAAAGATGCCGGGGTAGCTGCGCCAAATGGACCATCTTTTTGGTTGAAGGGATTCACACGTTGATCCCTGGCACTTGCTCAAGCCCAGAGATGCCGACCTGTCTCTGGCACCCAATTACCCGATTTCCCTTTAACCAACCATTGTTGCAAGGTTCACTCCAGCAGCAAGCATCTCTTGGGTTGCCAAGGCAACGATAATGGCATTAAAAGAGGGGCGACGCCCTCCCCCGCAGCCGTGCTTGTAGGGAGGGACCCTCCCTCCCTCTTTGCCCCCTTCGGCAGGCAGGGAGCGACGGAAACCCTCCCCCCGAGGCGCCACACTTTCCCCAAGCTGCTGGGACGGCTGGCCCAGAGAGGAAAGGGTTGGGGGTCAGCCCTTCCACAAACCCTCCTGAAGCCCCAGATTGCTACTAGCAGGTGAATGTTGCCTCCGCAAATCCGTAACATCGATTCCGGTGGAACCCGCCCAAGAGCTTTGAGTCAATAACCCGGCCTGCCGTAGGTTAATTTTTTTAAAAAAAATAATTATACTGCAAAGGGCTGCAATCCTCCGTCCCCCTTACCATGGAATAAAGTCTCGGTGTAAATCTCGGTCGATGCCTCAGAAATGGATTGTGCGAGACAAAATGGTTAGGAGCCCACGTGTGAGCCATCACTTGACAAAAAAAAACCAAGAGGCGGTGACAGTTTTGTTCTTAAGAAGTAGGGAGCAAAGCTTTTTGCAGTGCGCTCCAGGCAGAGTTACTAGAATAGTATCTGCGATCAAGAGGAATGTCAACTTTCTCAGATCCGGGAGTGACGCTCTATCCCTGCCCCAAGCAAACCAAGCTAGTTTTATTGAGAGATATATTCAAATGCCTATAAAAATGCTAGCGTCACCATCTGTTACCATCCAGAGGGAAAATGGCTTTTCAAAATTACTAGTGAAAGGGCTAAAAAAATGTGGTTACCCGTTGATCCAAACACTAGCAATTATGTTTTAATTTGTGTTATTTACAGCGAGGCACGGTTGCACTACTAAGACACAAGTCTCCTTTAGAATTGCAGCCCCAAAGCCCAAGAGTAATTCCTACTGTGATCAATGGAATCTAATTTCTAGTTATTGTTACTTTTTATTGGAATATTTCAAAATGCCTGCTTCAAGCAGTTGCAATTCTTTCTACCATTATTTGGGAATAGGTCTCAATGGCTTCTTAGTTATCTTAGTGCGTGCTTAGGATCGATCAGTGGTCTGGAAGCTGGAATAAATTGCTGGTTCATAATTTTGGGAGATCAACTGTATCAACATATGGATTCAAACGGCCATTCCCCACCTAACCTGTGCCATACTAAAAGTAAAATCCCATTGGTTGTGTTCAAACAATATGCTTACCCATGGTTAATTAAACTACAGGTTTATTCAAGTCGTCCAGTTTTCTAGGTTCTCAGAACTTCACTCAGTACTGAGTTAAGTAATCAAAGCTCAAAGTTAGTTAGTTAGCTTGTTGGCTCAGTGCCTTATGCAAAACTAGACATTTGAGTTAATTCAGTAGATTGAAAATTGTAACAGGGGCCCTTGAGGACCTTCTCTGAATCAAAGCTGGTATAAGCAAACCGATTTCTTCTAGAGCAGGGGTAGGCAACCTTGGCTCTTTTATGACTTGTGGACTTCAACTCCCAGAATTCCTGAGCCAGCATGACTCAACTTGGAAACCTCTCCCTTTCCCCTCAGCATGTCTGGCTCAGAAATTCTGGGAGTTGAAGTCCACAAGTCATAAAAGAGCCAAGGTTGCCTACCCCTGTTCTAGACTGCAATGGAAGGAGAACCAAAAAAAAAAAAAGTGAAAATGCAGAAATACCTCGTTAAGACTGTGATTGACATGTAACTATCCTAAAAACATTCTAATTTGGAAAGCAGATTGGAGACACATGTTAACCAATAGCGAGATACTTTTTTTTAAAAAAAGGGAAAAACCAAATCCTATTTTTAAAACCTGAATTCAACCTTTCATGAAAAAAACCTGGATGCCCCTACTGGAAGTCAAGAATAGGGACAGGACAGGAGTGCCCCCCCTTATTATGGCTGGACTGTTGTGTACATATGCTGCTCAATATATCTGGGGCATCTTTGTAAAATCAAAAGTATATTCTTCGTAAAACACCACCACCCCTTTCACTTTTCTGTCCACATTGTGCATTTTTCCCACTTATCTTTCCCTATCTTGGTTAGACTTAAAATCACTAAATGTAACTGTTAAATTTACCAAACCTATTATTTCAGAGGAGAACAGAACTGGGAGTTCTATAGGTAGAGG
The DNA here is from genome assembly GCF_001527695.2 of Protobothrops mucrosquamatus. Lineage (NCBI taxonomy): Eukaryota > Metazoa > Chordata > Lepidosauria > Squamata > Viperidae > Protobothrops > Protobothrops mucrosquamatus. Next base: position 1,156,112 of record NW_015386470.1, read on the forward strand.
GGGTGAAAATGTGACTCTCTTGCCTCAACCTGATACACCAAGACTTCTGAATCAACATTTAACTCCCTCTCCAATAAGCAGATGACATTCCACTCCGATTTGTCTTAAAGAGGCCAAGCTGGCCCAAATATTGCCAAGAAGACCCCCAACACATGCAGGAGAAAGCAGTTCTTTCAACCTTAGCTATTAGGAAGGAATTCAGTCATGGTAACATTTAGAGTTGTCTCCAGAGGCAGGGAAGGGAAGGAGAAGTCTTGCATCCTTCATTAAAAGGTGAGCAGGTAGTTATCCCTGGAATGGTATTTCTTCCCACATGGCATTAATACATAGTTGAAAGTTGTGACTGTAACTATACCTATTCCCATTACTCTCTTCCTTTTCATGTGTTGTTAGGATTACAATCTAATCTACTTTCTTTTCAATCCCCCAACTCTTCAAGGCAAAGATTTTTTTTAATGTGAATTAGCCTTCTCATTCTCATTAATTGAATTTACTTAGGACAGAATTGGCCCTTCTGAATTCAACTAAAAATATGGACAAATACAGTAAAGCAAAATAATAAGAACTCAGTCCTGTGCTGAGGCAGGACAGAGAAGTCTGGTGATTCAGATTGAACTTTTCATCTCTATCTCATTCTCTTACTACACTACGTTCATTTCCCTCCAATTAAAACGGAAAGCAAAGTGCATGAAATTGACTTTGGTTGAAATAAAGGGAATTCAGATTATGTTAACTGACTCCCATTCATTTTCTGGATACCTTTGTTCTGGTAAACATCACCATTCCTTCGTTGAATTTATCCTTCACACCTTGTTTTTATTTAAAAACACATTCTTCCTACATTCAGTTCTGAACACGTTTGGTGTCACAAGGGAAACATGGAAAAGGCTGTGACAGCGGAACAGCCAGCTTTTTCTTTCCAATAGAAACCAATGAGATTTTCAAGAAGTTTATTTAAACACATGTAGTATAGCTTTAAAAAAATGTGAATTTGGGCAGCTGGCTTCTGATATGTTCAATAGATCTGTGGCCTTCCTCTCAAGACAGTTGTGCAGATGCAATAAATAAACAGAAATGAAAACAGCTACCTGAATATTAACAAAGAAAATCAGAAGAATGGGGTGGGAAGGAACTTTTAACCTAGATAACTGAGCAAACATTTTTGGGTTTGTAGCAATCAACAAAGTTGAGCAGAGGTCAACACACCATCTTCTTATGCAGTGGAGATGGAAGACAGCTCAAGGACTGAAGAATCAATAGGACATTAGCATTGGCCTGGGGCTACCACATCTACTAAACATTGTAGCCTACTTTAGAAAGGTCACAGTCCCAAGTCATTAATTCAAAATAGCTCCATTATCTCAATAGGTTTCTCTGAAATAAATAGTTTGTGGAGCTGCAATTAATGTAATTCAAGCAGTGGGTGGAATTACATAAGTACATAACCACAAACATACTCATTTTATTTTATCTTTCTCCCCTTTAATATTTTTAGTTGTCAACTATTTTTTTTTTTTTGAAAAAACGTAGCTAAAGCAAAAGGAATTACAAAGTGGAGTAGGCAAAAGATGGGCAGGTTCTAATTCCAAAAAGAAAACAATATTTCAAAGGATAGCATTTGTATCCCCAAAGTGAAGTTTTCTTACGTGCAAGTTATCCAAATGATCTGGGAGATGAGAGTTATTTCTTTACCTCAAAACCAAGAAAATGGTAATCCTAAGAGAGAAACCCTAATCCAAAAATGATTAGGCATTATTCCAATATAGAAATGACTACTTCCAACGTTCCTGAGAAATATTTTCCCATTGACAAGGAAGCTTGTCGCTGAACAGAAGAGATTTTTTTTCCTAAATTACATTTACAGTACAATTCTATATAGGACTATTCAGAAGTAAGCTCTATGAATTTCAATTAGGTTTACATCCAAGAAACTGACCAAAACCTTAAGGTCTTCAGCAAAAATAGTTAAAACTCCTGTGGATCTTCTGATTTGGGAGACAAAGAATATCTATTCACTCCTGGAAACAAAATCTTTGAGATATTCCAAGGAGTTGCCTGCAGTTGCCAAATTAAGTACAGCCAATTCTAGATCACACCCACACTCCATGTCTTCTCTAGACACATTTTCTTAGATGTAGGTGATGTTGGAATAATTTCTATTGGTCTTCTTTCAAGCCAATGGTACAGACCTGAATTGATGTAGGCAATTGAAGCCACCGTACTGCTTAATTTTAAACAAGAGACCCCAAAGAGTCCCACTGAGATTGAAAACTAAGACTATCCCATAATGCACATCCTTAATCTCATTGGATTCCGCTGTACTGGGCCTTTGATCCTTAGCTCTAAACCAGATTCCTGGACTCAAACTAAATTGGCGAATGGAGCAAACGGGTGGAATACCAAGAATGTTTAAACCTCCTAATTACATTCTCTGTAGCTAGTGTGTTTTTATGTTTTGTTTTGTTTTGTTTTTTAATGATAGAGTATTTTTTTTAAGTCCTTACTATCTTCGTTATTTTTATCCCTTCCACAACTCATTGCCTTAAAATAACAAAAAGCTGCGCTTATCATTCTGCCCTGGGATTAATCAAGGCCTGAGATTTACTGTCCTCTTGGAGGGCAAATTATTCCGATGTACTGTAATTGCTCGGTTGTAGCCCATTTCACTTCAAGTTATTCCGCTCCAACTTCTTACCCGGTGCCGGTACATTTTAGGGTCGTAGTGGAGCGACAGTCCAGGTCGAAAACAACATGGACGCGGGGGGGGGGGGGGTTGGGAAACTTTCCAGGAACGGAATTGACGAAGCTGCTCCAGAAAGTCCGCGAACAAGAACCGCCTGCGGGGAAGGAGGAAAGTGGCGCTGATGGGAATCGGTGATCTCCGGGTGAGCCAAAGTGTCGCGGCGGTCTAGTTTAACGAAGAGAAGGACGAGGGGGGACATGATAGCAGTGTTCCAATATCTCAGGGGCTGCCACAAAGAAGAGGGAGTCAAGCTATTTTCCAAAGCGCCTGAAGGCAGGACAAGAAGCAACGGATGGAAACTAATCAAGGAGAGAAGCAACTTAGAACTAAGGAGAAACTTCCTGACAGTTAGAACAATTAACCAATGGAACAACCTGCCTCCAGAAGCGGTGAATGCTCCAACACTGGAAGTTTTTAAGAAGAGACTGGACAGCCATTTGTCTGAAATGGTGTAGGGTTCCTGCCTGAGCAGGGGGTGGACTCGATGACCTCCAAGGTCCCTTCCAACTTTATTATTATTATTATTATTATTATTATTATTATTATTATTATTATTATTATTATTATTATTATTATTATTATTATTATTATTATTATATGACCGAGGTGCATCTCCATTTCCTTTTGGGATTTGGCATCCGAGAATGTCCCGCTTTCCCGCGAGTAAGGCAATTGATATTTATTTATTTATTTGTTTGTTTGTTTGTTTGTTTGTTTGTTTGTTTGTTTATTTGGTTGGTTGGTTGGTTGGTTGGTTGGTTGGTTGGTTGGTTGGTTGGTTGGTTGGTTGGTTGGTTGGTTGGTTGGTTGGTTGGTTGGTTGGTTAGTTAGTTAGTTAGTTAGTTAGTTAGTTAGTTAGTTAGTTAGTTAATGTGCCTGCCTTTGAGTCAGTGCTGACTCCTAGTTACAAGATAAGCCCCTGCCGTTTTCTTGGCAAGGTTTTTTCCAAGTGATTCCTGGTTGCTAAGGAGAGAGAGGACTGGCCCAAGGTCACCCAGCTGGCCTTGTGCCTAAGGACGGAGTAGGATTCATTGCCTGCCGATCCCTAGCCCTAGTTGCACCAAACTACACAAAACACCAGACCAGGAGAAGGAATTCAGTAATCTTCCTTTCCCCTGGGAAAGAATAATCGAGGTAAAGTGCCTCTGGGGCTCCAGCATCCAAGGCTAAAAGTATGTTTAGCTAGCAGGCTTATTCCTGATTGGTTTCGAATTATTATGTCCATTCCTTGTAACCTGCTCCCCCACAAGTACTGTTCATAATGATCAACAACGTTACAAATGCAACCAAGATCCGGAAAAAAAGGTCTCTGAAGGATTTGCATATTGTATTTGAGAGGCAGAATTTGTTGTCTTCCGGTTGTTATTCAGCTACAGTTCCCCAAGGCCTTTATTGTGCTGTTTGTAACTGTCATTAGTTGTAAATCATTAACAGTGGAAGGCTGCAAGTTCTCCGCCTCTCCTTTATAGTGGTTGCAGAACAACTAATCCATTCTGCTGTCCATTGATATCTCTTGTTCAGTGGCCACAGTTCTTCAAGCCCTCTTAAAGATCGTTTCCAGCTTTGTTGCTGGAAATCTACAGGATGGCCATTGAATCTAAATGAGACAGGGATCTGCCTTCCTTCCCTCCCTAGTGAGATATTACAGCTCCAAGGGGTTAGAGCAGGGGTAGGCAACCTTGGCTCTTTTATGACTCGTGGACTTCAACTCCCAGAATTCCTGAGCCAGCTATAGCTGGCTCACGAATTCTGGGAGTTGAAGTCCACAAGTCATAAAGGAGCCAAGGTTGCCTACCCCTGGGTTAGAGGTTTAGTAATATGTACTGAAACTCTGTTCTGCAATTTAGAGGGATTGGGCCAGTTATCCCCAACCTAGAACCCTGTAATAGGGTTTAATTCTGTGCAGAAGCCTTGTTGCAGGACTTACCTTTTCTTTTCTCTGCATCTTGCAGCCAAGGTACGTATATCGGTGTAAGAGCTGGTTTCTGGTGAGACATCCTGGAGAAATGTAGTTTGCAGTGAAGATGAATAGAAGTCCTAAAACGTTCTGATGGATCAAAGTTGAAGATAAAGGTAAAGTCTCTATCAAGGGGAATGCAACTCCTGTTGACATCTGTGCCATTGTTTTGGCAGAAGGAAAGCCATTGCTTTCCTTCAGGATACTTTTTCAACTTCTCAGTTGAGCCTTCAGCCCTAGGATTCCTTCAAGATGTCCCTTCCAGGTACTAACCAAGACCAATTTTGTTTGGTTTCTGTGTCCAGAAAAAGGTTTAAGGCTGTATTGATTAAGAGGTTTCCTCCCAGCCCTTACAAACCCAGAGGCTGGTTTGTAGGAAATAAAAAGCCCCAAATTTGCCAATTACTATTTAATCTCGAGTGCTGTGTGGCTGGTTTGTTGATATGTGTCAGGCAAACCCAGAAAACTGGATCTATTAAACAGTGGTTAAGTCAATCAAGAGTGTTTGTGTGAGTCCTGCAAACACAGTGCAATTACCACCGGGTACATCCAGATAGGATTCTGTTAAACATATTTAGGATTTCAGTCAGCATATTTTATAGGTAGAATCCCATCAACCTCAGTCTAGGCTACCAAGATTATTATCCAATTATTCAATTAACCATTATTGCTTTCTTCAGATTAAAAACCTTCATACTTTTGTTATTAGTCCAATACTGAGAATCAAACCTTTAGTATCTCTCTCTTAATACCTTCTACAAGATACTGGTTGCCTTTATACAACCCATGGTTTACTTTATTGTTGCTTATTGAATTAGTAGTCTGAGCTGCAGCAGTACTCTGCCCCGTGATATTGTTTGGGGTCTGTGCTGCCAGTTGAGAGAGCTTCCGGTTAGCCCCGTGTCAGTCTCAGTTGTTAAGAGTCTCTTCAAAATGTCTGACAAACTCCTTCCTAGTCAGATGAATGGATACCTGAGACTGAAGTTGAAATGTTGGATATCCCAAGTATGTTGTACCACTGCCAGTGATTTTTTTTTCCCCTCAGTGAGTAGAATTCCCTTTACATGGAGGGCAGGAGTGTCTCCAAGTTGACAGCTAAACAACCCTCTTCTTCATTGCTTTAAAAGCTGAGAAAACATAATTATTGGAACAAGGGAGATGTCCCCCCCCACCTCACCAAAAGAAATAAACAAATAATAAAAAGATGGTGGCTATATGAGTCCCGATTTACAGCCATTTGAGAGCAACGTGATGAATATTATGAACAACATCGATCTTATTATCTTAATAATATTATCAATCAACATCAACCTAAGTGCATGGCCTGCTAGAAAAGTATCTTACACTCATGAGACAGATACTGAAAGATCAGAAATGTGAAATATCCAGAGCCATATCCAAATGACTATTGTAAGAAATAGTAAACTTATCTAGGATTGGATTCTATTAAGTGCATAAATTATTGAAGTAGCTCAGGGTTCTCTTAATTAAATCCATAAGAAGCTGCTCTCAGCCTTTCCCAGTTGCAGCCAAATTATGTTTCCTCCTAGTTTTCTAAACACAGTAGCTAAAGGAAAAAAGAAGAAGCTTTAGCTTTCACTCTAAGTTCTACAACTAGATATGAGAATCTAAATATAGTACTGCTGTCCTCCTTAAGAGGCACTTGGGGGTGAGAGGTGCCATTGAGTAGATTTAAGGTGGCAAAACAGAGATATCATTAGCATCCACTAAAGGCTTTAGTAGGGAATATATTGCATTGTGTAGATTTATTTTCAACTCAATTTAGAGCCTAGGATCTCAGCAAGCAGCAGTTTAAATGCTAGAGAGATCTTTCCTGGACCTATGTGGATACCCATTCATGGAAGCCCATCTTGTAGAGTTCGGAAAGGCTAGGGCAGATAAAGAGTACACAAGATTTTGCAAAGGGTTTGTGGCTGGCAAGTTCACAAAGCAAAAAAAACAAACATTCCCCTCCAACAGCACCTTGACTAGGGGTAGGCAACCTTGGCTCTTTTATGACTCGTGGACTTCAACTCCCAGAATTCCTGAGCCAGCATGGCTGGCTCAGGAATTCTGGGAGTTGAAGTCCACAAGTCATAAAAGAGCCAAGGTTGCCTACCCCTGACGTCCTTGACTCACTCATCACAATTGAGACTGAGCTTACTTCTCAGACATAAAATTACATTGCACCTATCCCGACTTAATTGTAAGGCTAAAATATATAGATCGTTTTTTTCCCTGGAGGCTGTCCCACCTTTTGATTCAGAGAAACTTGAGTGCAAGAATATGATAATTTCTATAATGGGATCTATGTCGGCATTTAAATCCATTGGCCTCCTCACTCATATATGGTTGCTTCTGTTTCGTCAATGTGTAAATGGCATAATTGCTGATTTGGGAATATAACCAGGACAGACATTTCCAGGAGACAAAAGCTGTCCCCTTAAAATGACTCCTTTTGCAAGTAGGTGGGAAATGAGCCTTTCCATCTGTACGAATGCCTTCTCCTTAGGTTCTTGAGTATGTGATCGTGGCAACAAGTGAAAAGAGTAAGGGCTGGGGTTGACCTTTGAAGTATATAAGATGGGTTTAAAGAACAGAGAAATTGCCGTCTAAAACAGGCGAGTCCCTGTATGTTAAAGACACAAGGGGGGAAAAAAACCCCAGAAGAAACACTTCTCTGGCTTTCCAAATGCATGTGGGACACCTTCCCTCATAGTACCTCTTGAAATCATTTTCCCTGTTTGGAATTAAAGCCGGGGAGATCCAGCAGACAAAAAGACAAACCCATTGAATTGCCCCACTAATAGCTCAAACCCAACACATTTAAAAGAGGAATGAGGGAAGGGGAGGGAACATTACACAGCATTAAGATGGCTTAAATATGTTCAATAATCCCAAACCTACTGATTCACCAATGCAGTTACAAACATGGTGGCTGCATTTTCACAAGCTTAATCCATTATTTTGTGCCTTACAGCAGACATGTCAAACACAAGGCGGGGGGGGGGGGCAGATGCGGCCCATGAAGTGGTTTCATGTGGCCTGTGAAGCCATCCTGGAAACAGTGAGGGAACGCCGCCCCCCCTGCCTTGGCCCTGGCCCAGTCCGGCCAGGAGCCAATGTACAATTTTGTGGTGGCCATCTATGCTGAAATGCATTCAGTCTTAGCTCCACAAGGCCGTCTAGAAACAGCGAGGAACCAGCCCCTGCTGTGTCGTCCCCGTCCCCTGGGTGCATGCTGGGGAGGTGTCACCCTTTGTGAGGAATGAAGAAATGGACCATGCCTTGGCGCTTGCCCGGTCCCAGCCCCTTCTGCCAGAGACCCCCAGATCTGTCCCACTCCTGCCCAGGCCCCCACAGGCACCCTTGACACAAACGATGTAAAGCTGGCCATGCCCACCCAATAGGCCACACCCACTCCATCCACACCCACCCAGTAGACCCGGCCCCCCAAGGGCAACCGCAATGCTGATGCGGCCCTCAATAAAATTGAGTTTGACACCCCTGCCTTACAGTGTCAAAGGAGCCTAAGTTGCCTGGATGGTTTATGTTTCATGGCATGGTGAAAACCCACAAATTGGGGCAATAAATAAAAACATTAAGTGTGTTGTATGAATTCAGCCATTGCTGGGTGGGAAAGAAATCTTACTAGTTTAGTGGAAGGTGCTTTTTTTTTTTTTGGGGGGGGGGATTACACTCTTAATTCCCTATCATTCTAGAAGAATCTTTAGAAACAGAGCAGTAATGAGAAAGATAGGATTAAATTGCAGCTGTTGCATGCATGTTTCTAAAGTAAATCCAAGGTACACCTAGGGCCTGTTGGCCCCACATGTCAATTTATTAATAATTACTTATTTTATTCAATGTCTGGATTTGCAGGAAAGATTGAACTATGAACGGTTCCTAAAATGACTCAGGTTCTCCCAACAGGCTAGCTAAAAACTGATGAGTTACTTCTGTGCATCCAGTTTAAACTACAGCCGCAGAATCGTCTACCTTGCTTTTGAAGGTCTGGAGCCAGCTACGAAAGCAACTCCCATATAGGCAGGCAGAGAAGCCTGAAAGAAGGGAATAAGAGTGAATGAATGCCATTATTCTCTTTGTTGGGTGAAGCTGAACAAGGTCAACCTCTGGATTGAAAAGGAATTTTAGACTTATTTGGGGATGGCTAGCTGGTTGGAGCAAAGCTCCAGTGATTCCAATCAGAGGTACCCGTTTTCTTGCCTTTGCAGAGGTTTCCTCCCAGCCTCTGGGCACAGAGCACCAAATGTAGCTTAATGAAGCACTAAATGCTTATTCCCAGAAGTTGCCTGATGCTCAGATCCTCAGCTCTCAAGTCCTTTGAGAGGGACCAGAGAATTTAATAGAAAGCTTTTCTAAGTAAAGGAGGAGCTGGGAGCCTCCATAAATGAGAGAGTAACAGAGCTCAAATAACAAAATTTAGGATTAAAGAAAGATGCTCTTATATATATACAACCTAATCTACTGCACTGAGTGGATTCTTTTGGAGCTTCATTAAAGTATATTTATTTAAATGCAGAAGGCAAAGAGGTGCAGATTTTAAGACAGAGATTGAAATGACACAATTAAATGCTGTGGCCACAACTTCTTTCCCCTGCTAAATGGTTAGCAATGTAAAGGGTGCCAACTGCCATAACTAACAGAGTGGAACTTCCATTATCTGGGGGTAATAAATCTGTGAATACAAGATAATTTCAAACAAACAAAAATTCCATTTTTTAAAATGAACTACTTATAGGTTTTCTGGAAATAAAAAAAATGGCCACCAAGACTAGAAATATGATGTATACTAGAAAGTCTTCCGGTCTGCTTCACATTTTTTTGAGTCTATGGATCATCTTAGCAGCTGAAATAATACAGTAGTTCCTTTTTGACCCAACAGGTGGAAATATTTACTGAAGGAAACCGTTTTCTTCAAAACTGCACCTAGCAATGGAAATCATATTAAGCTAATACTTTCAACTAACTCCACACACCACTCCCTTCAGAAGGAGTTAAAACCCAGCCCCTTTCCAAGCTAAAACTCTGGATTAGTGTTCTCACTTTCTCTTTCTCTCCTTAGCGTCCAGTGAAGGCCCTCCTGGGAGTCTACATTCTGCATATGGATTAGGCCAGAAGATTAACAACTCTGTTACACACTGTCTTTCCCATGGCACTTATTGTCAGAGCTGGGCAAAAAGCAAACACGAGAAAATGAAAAAGAACAATCAGGTGAACAGACTGACAGGAAGCAGATACAAGTCTACGGGGCTGGATCGTTTTTTTTTAAAATCTATCCTGTTTTTTTGAAGAAGTAAAGAACGAGCTGGGTGCGTCCACAAATGAGAGAGTAACAGAGCTCTTTTTGGTAAATCCAGAATTTTCTATTGTCTTTGATTGAGAGATAGCACAAAATTATCTTCACTCACAACTGAAGCAAGGACAGTTCCACCTGCCTTTTTAGACAATCGGTGTTTCATTTCAACAGATGGTTTGAACATTTTCAGTCCCAACAAGAATTTTGCTAAGATTTGCTTCTGCAGCTGAGTCTTGCATCCCCCTTCTCTTTTTGCTAGCTAAATTGGTGTGCTTAGATCTCACAACAGAGAAACCAGGCAGATCTGACTCTGGGAACAGGCTATATATGGTTTCATGGTCAGGGTTTCCACTTATAGGGAACTCTTAGACCCACCCTTTCATGTGGGCCTCCCAATTATTATTAAAGACTGTGCCATGTTCCACAGATTGGCAGGCATATCCTACTGCAAGTTTTCAAGGGGCCTAAGATTAAAATGTAAATTTTAATTAAAAGGTATTACGGGGAAGATACTTGGACCGTTTTTTATTTGCCCCACAATCCTGCCAGTCAGCCTGTTCTGGCTTTGGAAGCCTCAGCAGATTGAGCAGGTTAGTATTTGGATAAAAGATTTTTAGGGAGCATTGGATTTATTGGTTAGATTGGGAAGTTGAAAAAACATCTCAGAAGGAGGTAGTGATAAATCCTTTCATATTGTTGGCAAAAAGACATTATGATCTGATCCATGAAGTCAGCAAGAGTCAAACTGCCTCAGACTTTGTTTACCCTTTGCCACAACTGCAAATCCTTCTCTAAGTCATTGAGGTCAATGGGAGTTAGTTTTTAATCAGAACTGTTGCCTCCCTAGGAAGGAGTTTTGGAATGAAAGGCCTTATTAAGCCACATTTCAAATCCATCCTGCCCCAGCTCTAGAGAAAACTTTGCACGGTTTTAAAAATCTGATTCCACTTTTCAAATGAATCCGTCAATAATCAAATTCACATGTTAACAGCTCAAATTCTATCCAGCACAGAAGCATTTAGAGTTAAGCTGTTCTTTATTCCATATTAGCTTCAGTGGAATCAAATCGGCTTTAGTTCCAGCACAAGAGATTGGAGAAAGCCAAGGCAGATAAACCCTGACAATATTAATTAAGAAGGGTGAAATTGGGAAGGACAGGAGCAGAGAACAGTCTTGCCTTAATTTGACCCTTCTTGTAAAAGGAGTGAAAATCTAACAGACAATGCAGCAGTTCACTGAATGGTTACCTTTGAGTTCCAAATATACTGGAAATAAATCTCAATTGAACTTACTATCAAGTATTTGTGGGCAAAGAAACAGAGCATAATTTCCCTTTATGGGGATCCTGCTCAAAATCCTTGCTACAGCTGCCTGATTGTTAAAACTCTGAACTTTACAACTTGCACTAAAATAAGCTAGGGAGAATTTTCCAGGGATGGTGCCAAAAATCCATCTTCTGCCTTAAGGGCAGTGTTGAGGAGGGAAAGGATAATATAAAAACAAAATCCCATTAAAGATATAATCAGAGAATCTCCCCGATTCTCCAGGGCGATTTTCAGTCTGATTACCAACTGATTGGTCTTCAGCTTTTTAAGGGTGGGTATTTATTCATACATACACGTATGACTTAGGGGTCACTCCTGTCAACCCGCTCCGAACAGTGTATATAACCCAATATGTAATTGGAATTAAAAGCAAACAGTATAAATCAAATTAAAACTAATGGCCTTCGCTGAAACGTTTATTCTTCCCTCTGGAACTGGAACGGTGAAGGAACAAAAGTGGCTTGTGGATCGAGAATTTTAAAAACAGATTTCTTTGGCGGCTTTCCTTTTCTAACCATTCCAGAGTTGCCCCGCTTATTAGCAGGGTAAGTCCCTCCTCCAAAGATGCCCCAAACTGAAAGCCGGCGGGTGACAAAACGATAAATTAAGGCTACGGGGACGTTTGAAACCACAACGCTTTGATCCTGCAGGTTGCTAGACGACAAATCCCACCATTCACAGCACCTGCGTAAAGGAGCGCAGCCCAACATATTTTGAGAAAAGTTCTTGAAGGAACTTGGCTCATCCTATTGGAATGCCAAAGGGGTGAGCAACGCTCGGAAGCAAAGGTACGTTCCGGGATTCGGCTGGAATAGGAAACCAACTTCCAAGGAAACTAGTGCTGGCACAAATTCAGTCTGGCCCCAACACCGCCAGATCATGACACCCTGCAGAGCCCCGCGGATAATTCTCTACTACTCCGGGGGAGGGGAGGGGAGGGAAGGGCACCGTCCATCAAACGGCAGGTGCCTTAATCCTCTTCCGAAGCCAAGTACGGGAGCCCGCGGTCCAAGAAGGGAGGACGCTGCCTTTGCTCTTAGCCCCGGATAGTCGATTAACCTCCCGACACCTCCCCAACAACTACCTGCGCGTTGGGGAATCGGCTGCGCTCCGTTCGGTAAGGCTGGAGCCGTTGAAGACTGTTTCAAAGCGGCCTTCGCTCCGGGCCCCGCACCTGAAAAGGCACCGAGAGTGTCTAAAAAGAATGAAAATCTCTTCCGCCACTTCCCCCTCTGTGTTCTCTCTCTCTCTCTCTCTCCCTCCCTCCCTCCTTCTCTCTCTCTCTCTCTCTCTCTCTCTCTCTCTCTCTCTCACACACACACACACACACACACACACACCTCCGCCCTTGAGGTTTGTCCGTCTCAAAGAAAGGGAAAGGCAGCCTGGGAAATCAGCCACTCTGCAAAACGTCCCCGACATGATTTAAATGTCAGGGAGGATTTGGGTGTTTTGGGGTTTTTTTTCTTCTTCTTCTTCTTCTTCTTCTTCTTCTTCTTCTTCTTCTTCTTCTTCTTCTTCTTCTTCTTCTTCTTCTTCTTCTTCTTCTTCTTCTTCTTCTTCTTCTTCTTCTTCTTCTTCTTCTTCTTCTTCTTCTTCTTCTTCTTCTTCTTCTTCTTCTTCTTCTTCTTCTTCTTCTTCTTCTTCTCCTTCTCCTTCTCCTTCTCCTTCTCCTTCTCCTTCTCCTCCTCCTCCTCCTCCTCCTTCCTTCCTTCCTTCCTTCCTTCCTTCCTTCCTTCCTTCCCGCTCTCTGTCTCTTTTCATCACTACTGCCGCCTTCTGGCCTCCCAAGCAGAGAGAAACAACAAAACCAACGATCTATTATTTCTGTTCAGGAATATATTCCGCCTCCTTCCAACCCTCGGCGGGCCCCGGCTGGGAAGTTATACTAGGAAAGAAGCGAAAGAACACCCGGGCCAACCTTCCTCACACACACACACACACACACACACACACACACCCCAGCTCGGTTCCCGAGCTTTCCAGCAGCCGTTAACCCTTCGGAGCAGAGGAAAAGAGGGGGAGGAAGAGGATGTTGGATGCTTCGGTCGTTTTTTTTAGAAAGCGTCGCTGCCCCTTCCCTTCCCTTCCCTTCCCTGCCGCCGCCGCAAGAGGCCGATGGAGTCGGTGGGTGGTCGGCGGGCGGTTTCCTCCCTCCCCGACACTGGCGCTTCTAAGGACCTTCCTCGGAACCCGGGGCCTCCTTAATTAATAGCCCAGTGAAATTGAAGTGCTTTTAAATCGCTTCATTTCTCTCTTCTTCTCTCCCTCCCTCCCCCCCGACCACCACTCTCTTGCCTTTGACGGAACGGCTCGTTGGAGATGAAACGGCGTTATAATTCGCCGGGCAGGTTTTAGATATCTCCTCCGCGCCTTCCCCCTTTCCAGCTTCGTCCGGTCGGTTCGACCCTAAAAGGCTCTGTTCTGGGCGGGTCGCTTCACCCACGTTTTCTGTCTCCTCCATCCCCCACCGCCGCCTTTACCCTCCGCGAAAATCGCATCCACGATCCGCCTCCAAGGCAGACGCTGGGCAGGTGAAGACCGGCGGGGCTTGGGTGGAATCGAACGCGCGCTAGGAGAGACCGAAATGGAGCGCGGGGGGGGGGGGTGCGTGGGAAGGGAGCGTCCCGCGGGCGTTTTGAAAGGAACCAAAAGTTCGGGCGGAGCCTCTCCCACCTTTAACTATCGAAACCGCCTTCCCCTCCCCCTTTTTGCGCTACCGTTACAGATTTTCCCTAGGGAGAGAGGATTAATTAATCAGTTAATTAATTAATGCAGAATTTATCCTTTCCGAAATGCCTTTGAAATCCGCAGAGCTCTTGGGGGGAAAGGAGATGGAGGGAAGAAGGGGGGTGGGAGAGAGTAGGGTTGCCAGGTCTGCTTCCAAAAAATAGCGGACAAGCGGGGAGGGGGGGGGTTAAGTAGTAAAAAAAAGTAGACTGTACAGCTTTAGATTAGGTACCATTTCATCATAAAGCTTTTGAATAAAAAAAATGTCCACTATTTTGTGAAAAAAAATAGTGAACATAATGTGAAAAAAGTGGACTGTCCACTCAAATAGTGGACACCTGGCAACCCTAGGAGAGAGACACATGTCTTCTTCTCCGATTCTGATTTTTTTTCCTCTCCTCTAAAAAAGCAGGGATTTTTAAAGCTAAGTGAAACTGTTCCTTGAATGAAGGCCTTACATCGACCGGCCAGGTGCCAGAGACACCGCGGGCTCTAAGCAGAAGGGATTCCTTGACCAAAACGTCACACCCGTCCCTTCCCACGCGTAAGTCGCGCTCCAAATGTTTTCGCGACCTTGCTTAACGGCGCGGCTGAAGTGGGAAAGAGCGCGATCCTCACCTTCCCTAATTTCCAAACCGCTTCCAAACCTGCCCTCGAGCCCCGGTGGGCGCCGGTTATAAAGGGAACCAGAAAGGATCACGCTCAAGAAGGGCTGGGTTGTTGGAAAGGCGCAAATGGTTCTTCCCTCCTCGCCTTCGCGCTCTCTCTCTCTGCCGCCGTTTTTAACGGACTGGCCACAGAGGGCGACTCCTTCTCTCGCGCTTCCACGCACAGCTCTCTACTCAGCACAAACCCGTGTACACCGGCTTGATTTTGAACATCTAGGGTAGGGGTGGGGAGAAGGGGTAAAAGCGCTGCCTTCTCGAATGAGCTACGACGTAGTTCGTATCCCACTGAAGTCTAGGATTAAATTCGGAAGGGCGACGGACGCCTCCACCAAGCCGCGAACCCCTTTCCCTTCCCTTCCCGAACCGGTCGTTCGGGTCAAATCTCTGTACAAATCTCGGAGCTTTTCTATTCGGGTTGTTCGATGTTATTTTCTATAAACCAAGAGACCTGGGAAAAGACTAAGGAATTTCTCAGCAAGGATAAATCAGAAGTGAGAAGACAAGACAGATACAGAGAGAACCTCTGAAAATAACGTATAATATACGCCACCACCGCTGCAGACCGTGTTGCCTTCCCCAACCCGGCCCTTTCCAGATGGTTTGGACTACAAAGCCTTTCACCCCACTCATCTAGCCGGCGAGGGTACAATTCTGCAGCCCCAAGAGTTTGGAAAGCACCTGGTTGGCTCACATTACACTCCATCCCGCTGACGTGGGAATGGCGTTCATTTCAATCTGGCTTGCTTAGCGAATTAAATCCTTGGTTAACTAAATCCTAGCTTGTTCAATATATATATATTTTTCCTGGGTTTGCACCACATACCGAACCTGCACAGTTAATTTGTACCCTGCTGTTTGGAAAATGTGGTTGGTTAATTTATAGTTCATCTTGTCATGCCAACCCAGCTGGAGCTGTTCTAACTTCCGACAAAACCGTACTCTCTGCACAGGTCTGACTTGGGTTCAAGGCTTGGGACAAATGAAACGGTTGATCCCAAAGGACTCGGGTCCTCTGAGGCCAAGCAGGTGAAAATCAGACTTCTTTTTGTTTTGCTTTCGAGGCTGCAGATCAATCACTTCACGGGAAGCTTCCCTTCGAGAAAACTTCTCTGTTACCATTCTGGAAGATGGAGATGGACCAATAATGGACCAGGTTCTCAAATGAAGCAAACTTTCTTGTCCAGTAAGCTTTCCAACCATCTCTCTAAGCGAAACAAAGGGTGCAACACCTCTTGCTAGAAGTACAAAAGGGAGGTCCATTTTCTTAAAATTCTCACCTCAAGCCTCCAATGGTGAATCTGTGCCCCACAAATATATATATATATATATATATATATAAAAACAGTGAAAAACACACAATTTAAAGAAATTTTTGATATATATATATATATATATATATATATTCGGGTACATGCCATTATCTGAGGGCCCCCTAGGAAAACCAGTCCCCCCCCAAGCATTCTGTCCTGGCTTAGGTTCAGATGGAGTGGAAAGAAAGAGTTCAAAACCAATTTGGACAGGGCGGGGAGGGGGGGGGACACACGGCTTCCTTCCCTTCTTCCTTATTACCCTTGTAAATGCCAAACTATTGTTGTTTGCCTAGGAGAGATGCAAAGCTCTTTCTCTTCCTGGGCAAGTCCCCTCACTGGGAAGGCGTTTCTGGTTTTTTTTAGGTCAATGGGACCCCCTGACTGCAGAAACCTCTGCCACACTTGAATTGAACCACTGAGGAGAAAACGAAGAGAGGGGGGAAAAAGCCCATCACGCAAGAAATCAAGACACGCGTCAGTCCTTCATAAAATCACTTCCTCCTTCTGCCCCAGGGAAAACAAGCTGCTAACGAGTGCCTCCACAATGACAAGTTCCAGATGTCCCCCTTTCTTACTTTTTTGAGAGAGAGAGAGAGAGAGAGAGAGAGAGAGAGAGAGAGAGAGAGAGAGAGAGAGAGAGAGAGAGAGAGAGAGAGAGAGAGGACATTAGAAGCACTCCACTAAGGGGCGTTTTGGTAGACAAGGCCCAGCTTTAGGGAGGAATAGGATCCTCAGAGCCTGTTTTGGGCTGACTCAGCAGCATAAAAAGGAGACGCGATTAAAAACTGAACTCCAGCAGGGGGGAAAAAAATTACAGATCCTCCTGACTACATTTGGATTGTGATCCGATTCCAACCGAAGGCGATGGATCCAACTAAAGCCCACCTCTCCCCCACCACCCCCACCCCCATCCCCACGCCAACCTTGCCTTCCCTCTTTAACAATGGATATTTTTAAAAAAATTTTTTTTTAAAATAGCTTCTATGAAAATGCCAGATTCGGGAATGGAGAGGCGGGGAGGGAATCAACACCATTCTATCCCTAAGATAAAAACAGCGTGGTCTGAATCGCCTCAAGATCCCAAGTGAGTTAGACTCGAGCCTTTTCCATATAGCGCAACTCAACGCGTTCCTTTCGAGCGGAAGGGAGAAAGCCACGAGAAGCCAGAGAGAGGCGTTCGCGGCGTGTAGTTTTGCCAGAGACGCAAGCCAGAGGATCTCAGTGCCGCAGTCAATTTTGCAGGCACCTTACTTTGCAACAGCTGCGGACCGAAGTTCTGAAATAAGCAGCTTAGACGTCATTGATAGACCTTTTAGCCCTCGAACTCCGCGCCTTCTCCTAGTTTTGAAAGGGGACGGCAAGTTTTAGTTTCTGTAGCTCTCCCAACATTAAATCAAACGCGAGCGCGCGCCCTAGGATAGCCTCTCCACGCCAGGTCTGTGGGACTCCCTTAGGAACGCTTCCGAAATTCGGACAGACAAGATCGGAGATCTCTTCCCTTCTGCGGGGGAACCGCGGCCGCTTCGGCCGTAAGCTTGGAAATGAGTACCCGATACAAACTGAAACAAACCGTGACACCTCTGAGGAAGCTGCAACCGCAGGTACCGCCTTTAAGTGAATCAGGGAGATGGTGTTAAACGTGGCTAGGATTGCGCCGACCCCCCTTCCCCTGGGTTTCGGTGGGATTTGCTTCCAAGAAAGCTTACCGCCCGCTACGGTTCGATGCGGTTTATTTGAAAGTTTAGGCCTTTAAGGTCGGGTTTGTCGAAAAGCAGAAAGCCGAGCACTTCAGCGGACCTTACCGCTTTTCTTGTTTTACTCAAGAAATTGATTTTTGGAATTGACTTTACATGATTGATGAATCCTAACTGCACTTCCCTATCAGCTGCAGCCCTAACTTTTGCCTATTCTCCAAAATGGGGCGCTTGTGCTGAAGGCTTTCTTATTCTCACTCCCTCTTTTTACAGTCTAGTCTCTCTCTCTCTCTCTCTCTCTCACACACACACACACACACACATACACACACACACAGAGAGAGAGAGAGAGAGAGAGAGAAGTTAAAAACTTCAGAGCTGTTTGCTTCTCCCATTTTCCAGAATTCAACTGGAAATGGGTGCCCAGAACTCTCCGTGGACAGTGTTTGGCACAGTAGTTTACAATTTGGATAGATTGGAGGGGTGGGGGAGAGAGGGAGGGAGGGAGGGAGAGAGAAGCCCCCCCTTCCCAGATCAACAGAAAAAATCCCAAAGCTCTTTCCATTTGTAACCATGTGCTCAGCAATCTGGAAAATAGATTCATTTTGCCTCTCTTTTCTCCCCCTCCCCACACCTTTCCATGTCTTGCCTTGTAGCCCCTTTGTAGGGACTGGACATGAAAGGCAAGGACCAAGTGTCTGACAGGGGATCCCTTTTCAAAAGCAAATGCGGGGTGGGGGGAGACCTCTCGCTGGGCCAGCAGGGAGGGCCAGACTCTTTTCAAGGAACATCAACAAACTCGGGAAGGCTGGCAAGGAGGGGGTCGCTTCTGCATTGAGAGACAGATGGAAAATGCTACAAGAATCCTCTCTCTCTTCTGTTAATTTCCTCCCTCCCCAGATAGAAAGCCACCCACCCACCAACTTCTCCTCATTTACCTCTGCCTTCACCGACTCTTCTCCAGGGGAGAATCTATTAGAGCCACAAAAAAGCCAGTAAATGAATATTTTAAATTAGAGGGAGGGGTGAGTGGGTTGGTTTATTCACTTATTCAGGGTCATTCGATAATAATGATTTTTTAAAAAAAAACAAAACCTGACATTGCTGCCTGAGAGATTAGGGGAGCATTTTGTTCAAACAAAGCCCCACATTTTCCAATTTGCCCCAAAATATAAAGAGATTTCAGGGCATCGGTTGGCTAAGAAAGAGTCTGTTTATTTTGTGCCTTTTTTCACTCACAAATTTAGACAGAGTTCTCGGATTTCAAATGGTCACTTCGACCCTTTTCGGCTCAGAAAGAACAAACTTACATTTTTCCTTCTCCACCACCACTACCCCTCCTCCTCCCATGTGTCAAGATTTCCAACTAAAACAAAAAAGGGGAGTGGGAGTACCATTTTCCTCTATTAAGTCAGAACCGCCTGGGAACTTCAAGTAATTTTGGGAAACAAGAGCTTAATTGCCACGTGTGACCTCAAAAAAAAAATAATGCCACAACTTCTTATAAATAAAAATAATATTTTAGGTTTACAAGCCAACTTTAAAAGACCTAGAAGGCGCAGTAGCAGTAAACTAATTTAAAAGTTCATTAATAGGCAAGGAAGGAAGAGTTCTAATCTTGTTGGAAAAATCTAGGTTTCGTTGGTAGGCTACAAATATTCATCTGGCTCACTTTATCTTGATCTACTTAATGGGAAACATTTATTGGTTAGAATAGATCATATTTCCGCTCAAAACAGCAGCTGAACCCTGGGGCTTTAATTGTTGTCTGTAGTCTAGTACATCAATCCAAGAGATATATATTTTAAGACCGGGATTAGGATGGGTTGATATACAAAGTGTACAATCCAATATGTACCTCTGCTCAGAAGGAAGCCTTTAGTTAGGGGGTCTGGGAGTGGGGCCTCTTAGATTTTGAGAGTGACTTGCCTTTTCTACTGCAAAGTTGAAGGCGCTGCTTTTAACATTGCCCTTTTAACGTTACCCAAATAAATTTGCCCACTCTGCAGGGTTTTTTTTTCACTTCCAAAGATCCAATATTAACATAATATTTTTTTTTAAAGAAAACTACAAGAGCAAGTAGCAAGACCCACTGGGTTTCCTTTTAAGAGAGTTCACAGACATTTATTAATTTACAGCGGAGGTGGACAAAAAAAAACGTGTTGCCTTTTCCACATCTAATTATTCACAATTCTTTCAATAAAATAGGGAAACACAACTAGTGGGAAGAGAGCCGAAGTAGCTCTGGTGCACAATGTATACACGCCAAGGAGTCTGGATACACTGAACACACATACACACATGCGCGCGCGCACACACACACACACATACTGAAGGGGTAGAGAGGCGGGAGTTTCGATAACAGAGGATTTGCTGATATGGCCTAATCTTTAGAGATATGTATTGAGATACCTATTTCAAATCTCCTGTAAAAACATAAATTGATTTATACATTTTTAGGAAACATTGAACCATTAAGGGTGCCCAAGGGAAATTTTTAAAACCTTCCTTCAAAAATGGGAAAAGTACAGACAACCCGGGACCATTCGGGGAAACAGTTTAAATGCAAAGTCTCACAAGTGCATCCCCACACACACAGACACACAGTAAGGTTGCTATCCGAGGCACCCCTGGGAGCACATACAGAACGCAATGCGTTTTGCCCTCCAAAAACCCACCATTACCAGCTTAAAGTTATATGCTTGGAACAGACCTTTCGACAGACCCAATTGCCTGGGGAATCTGCATTCTACTGCACAAAGGACCCCACTCTGAGAGACTTAAATTGAATGGGGTAACTTTACAGAGTATAAGGCAGTTACCCCAGAAGAACCGAGCTGCCAATGGATCCAGGGCATTCCAAGGAATCCAACTAAAAAAAAAGCACCACTTGGGCAGCTTAGGACTGCAGCCCTAATTAAATGATTTTACTTTTGCTTCCACCCCCACCCCCCAAGTTGTCAGAAATCATTTCATAAGAAAGACTAATTTTTAAATAGGTCTTTTGGCTCAACAATGTTCTCTCCCCCTACTCACATACCCCCGCCATTTGCTAAACCACAATCCCCGGAGGAGATATACAAGCGCGCGCGCGCGCACACACACACACAAACACACATACACAAAACGATCCAGATGCCAGTCACCCCCCAAAAAAAAAAAAAAAAATTCCTACCTTTCAAAACACAAAGAGAGGACAATAGGGGGAGAGATAGATAGGAGGGGGGGGGGTGTTGTCGATTGGGAAGGGGGGGGTCAACTGTGGCTGCCTTTAAAAAGGACAGTTGTTGAGGTTTGTGAGTTTACTGGAAAAGTTTTGTCCCGATTGCAGGAGCGATTCGTGGGTGAGGCTCAAATGGTTCGGTAAGGGAGTCAGAGCTGGAGACAACATAGCCAGGACCTGCGCTTGGCTCCCGGCATGGCCCGCCGGGAAGGGCGAATCTGTGGCGCTGACCGTGGAGCTACTGGAAGGCGGAGGGGCCGCGCCGCCGCCCCCGATGATATTGTCTATGGAAAAAGAAGGCCTGTTGCCTGCTCCCTGGTCCGCCTTGAGGCTCTGGAGGAGGGAAGCGGTAGGGCTAAGCTGCCCCGCCGGGTAGAAAGCTTTCCTGCAACTTAGGTCGCCTCCCAGGAAAGAGGAGAGTCCGCCGGAGAAGACGGACGGGGCGGTCGCCGTGGTGGCCCCAGGGCCCGGCGGCGGCGGAGGAGGCAGGGTGCAGGACGAAGTCTGGAAGGAAAAAGTCCCCGCCGTCCCTCCGCCGGCGGCCACCGGGTGGTGGTGGTGATGGTGGTGGTGGTGGAAACTCTGCAGCTGCAGCCCGTAGTTGTAGCCGTAAGGTCCGTAGGCGAAACCCGGCAGGAAAGCCGCCGGGTCGGTGGCGGCGGCGGCGGCGGCGGCGCGCAAGAGGAGCTCGGGCGGCTGCGGGTGGAGCTGCTGCTGCTGCCTCTTGAAGCGCTTCCTCCGGCGCAGGAAGGAGCCGTTGTCGAACATGTCTGCGGACTCCGGGTCCAGAGTCCAGTAGTTGCCCTTCCCCGGGTTGCCCGGCTCGCGAGGGATCTTGACGAAACAGTCGTTGAGCGACAGGTTGTGGCGGATGGAGTTCTGCCAGGCCGGGAACTTCTCGCGGTAGTAGGGGAAGCGGCCGCTGATGAACTCGCAGATCTCGCTCAGCGTCAGCCGCTTCTTGGGGCTCTGCAAGATGGCCATGGTGATGAGCGCGATGTAGGAGTAGGGCGGCTTCACCAGGGGGTTTTTGCCCGCCCCCGAAGCGCCGCCCGACGAGGACGAGGACGAGGACGAGGCGGACACCGAGGCGGCCGCCGACCCCGGAGACCCCGCCGGAGCCGCCGGAGCCGCTGCAGCGACGTGATTGTCGCCCAGCGTGGCCTCCGGGCCTCCTCGCTGGACTGGCGACAGCCTCACCCGCACCGCCTGTTTGGGGAGGAGGCGCAGCTCGTCCTCTTCCTCGTCCTCGTCCTCCTCCTCCTCGCTGAACTTGGCCTGCCCGTGCTCGTGGGGGGGCCCCACCACGTCGATGTCGGCATCCTCCAGGTCGGACAGGGCCTCGTCCTCCTCGTCCTCCTCCGGCGAGGGGGCCGCCAGCAAGCCGCAGGGCCGGCTGCTCCCGCTGCTGCAGCCCAGGGTCATGATGGTGCCGCCGCCGCCGCCGCCGCCGCTGCTCTGGCCGACTGCTTCTGCCTCCGGGTCGGGCTGCTCGGCTAGGCCACCCCCTAGCGGCGGAGCGAGGGAGGAGGAGCCCGAGGAGGCCGGGCCGAGAGCAACAGGCGCTCCCGGGCGCTTCTCTCCTTTCCGGAGGGCAGGGCGGCCGGGGGAGGGGGCAGAGGGGGAGTGGCGGGAGGGGAGGGGAGGGGACTGGGCCAGGGGTGGCGGGTGGCCCCGGGCGGGGACAGGGACAGGGACAGGGAGGGAGCGAAAGGATGGGGGGACGGGACAGAAAGGGTGGGGGAAGCCACCGCCTTCGCGCGAAGCTCACGCCGGCCGGAACGTCGCGCAGGCACTGAGCCGCCCGGGCGAGCGCCAGGAGCTTTTATAGCGCGGACAGCGCGTCACGTGTGTTGGCGCGCGCAAAACAGACCCGCCGCTCGCGCTCCTGGACTGCGAAGCCCGGACAGCCCCGCTCCGAGCGCCGCCTCGCGCTCCGCTTCCTCCCCTCCCTCCCTCCCTCGGCCTCTTGGTTGCCCTGGGCTTGCTCGACCAGCCGGTCCGGCGCTCAGGATTTTTATTTTATGTTTTATTTTGGCAGAAGTCCTCTCAAGCCCGGGCCGGCCCTCTTGCCCTCTTCCTGAGGCGGGTCGTTAAATGGCCCGGGTCAAATTTGAGCCCCTGCAAGAAGTGATGGCTCTCTGCTGCAACAGAAACCCCTGGAGTAACAATCTCCTGTAAAGCCCTTCTGCCGCCTTTCAACTTCTCTCGCTTCGCCTCCGACTGCATTTTTGCAAACGCCCTTCTTTCTCACTTCCCACCATCCTCGTTAACTTTTTTGTATGTTTCGCTCGGTTACTTCGAGGCCATGCGCGAAACAGATGGCCACGATTCACAAACGGCTCCCATTCGGCCGTTTCTATTAAATCGTGTTCTTCTCTAGAACTGGTGTGTTGCACTTTTTTCCATCCATAACCCGTGCGATTGCTAACCCAGTTAAGCGAATGAATTTTGTCTCTGCAGGACTTCAACAGCCCTGTTGCAGGTAAACATAAAGCGAATTCTTTCTTTCAAAAGCAGGCGTCTTTCACCCGGAACCAGGTGACATCTATGGGAGATGGAAGCCTGGCACTAGAAAGCATTTTATTTATTCCCGTTTGAGAGCGGCCTTTCCCGGAAAGAGCACGGAAATGTCCTTTCCATTTTCTCCTATGGGATGCTGAAGGGACTGAAGGAGAACGTCCGGCTCCAAAGATACCCTTGACGTTTGCGATCCAGGATCTGAACTCGAGTTATCCTTGTCCTACTTGAAGCGTTTTATTGCTCAGGGCCAGTATTGGGAGTATGAGTCAATTTGATTACAGCCCTATCCGCAGGATTGCTGTTTTCTCCGGGAGAGTTGTCTTTCTAATTCCAGAAACCAATAATACAAGGGCGTACCAAGCCCCAATCAGCAGGTTCCGTGCAGGAAAGGATGCAGAAGGATAATAAGCGGGGTATCTGAATGCAAACGAGCAAGTCAGCATTGGCATCGCCCCTTGAAAGCACCGTGCAAATATATGTGTTGAAATTTATTTATTTCATGCATGGCATATTGGACTAGCAATATGTGTTGAAAATATCATAGCCAAGGAGAGTTGGAATTCGCCTCTCCCCCCGCCTCCCAACTTGTGAAGCGGATTACTTTTAAATCCCCCCGAAATTCCTATTTGCACATTATTTTAGGTCGGAGCTGCGCGCTGGAAGTAGATTCCCTTGAAAGCCATTGGAAGGTACTCCCTCTTCTGTGCTATGGGGGGACTTCTTCAGAAATGTCGCCCATCAGAAAGAGTCTAGACCAGTGTTTTTCAACCTTGGAAACTTTAAGATGGGTGGACTTCAACTCCCAGAATTCCCCAGCCAGCAAAGCTGGCTGGGGAATTCTGGGAGTTGAAGTCCACCCATCTTAAAGTTTCCAAGGTTGAAAAACACTGGCTCTAGATGGGCTGTTGGTTTGATCTCCGACCTTGGCGATTTGGCTCAGTGTCTTTAGATGGCCCAGATGCAAATCCCGCTGCCTAGAGCAGAGCTGAATTTCTAGCCTCGCTAAAAAATAAAAAAAAAATCTGGCCGCCCCCAGACCGCGAGGAGCGGGCCAGGCCTTGGGCTGAGCCGTTTCTCATTCATTTCCCCTTGTAGCTTCACACGGGAGCGAGAAAGCAGGCGCTTCAGTTCGGAGGAGAAAGCCGTCCCCCCGGGGGCTCTTCAGCTGGAGCTGAAGTACGTGCCCCCCCCCCCCGAGGCAGGCAGCCTTTTTAGTCTCGGACAAACAGCAGCTGCCGGAGAAGGCTCCAAACGCCCCTTCTGTCCGCTCCACTCCTATCCGGCCCCCTCGGAAGTAGAACGAAACGCGGCGTATAAATTCTCTCATCGGGTTTTTTGCCTTGCAATATTGGTGTGGGTGGGTGGTGGGGGGGGAGGCTTGGTTCTGCCTTCCCAATCTTTCTACCAATCGATGGCCTTATATTGACATTCAGACAGCTTTCCCAACAAAGCGCCGTCAAGATCTGATCGACTGGATTACATCTGAAAGGACCGCGCTAGACCTTCAGTCTGAGAACGGTGCTCTCCGCTGCTTAAATGTTGGGGATAATTTTCAGCATCGTATGTACCCAGGACGGAGGTTACCTGATTTGTGGGTTTTTAATAATAATAATAATAATAATAATAATAATAATAATAATAATAATAATAATAATAATAATAATAATAATAATGAGGAGGAGGAGGAGGAGGAGGAGGAGGAGGAGGAGGAAGAGGAAGAGGAAGAGGAAGAGGAAGAAGAAGAAGAAGAAGAAGAAGAAGAAGAAGAAGAAGAAGAAGAAGAAGAAGAAGAAGAAGAAGAAGAAGAAGAAGAAGAAGAAGAAGAAGAAGAAGAAGAAGAAGAAGAAGAAGAAGAAGAAGAAGAATGTGGTGACTAGTTAAAAGTCTACATTTTGCATAAGGCTATTTTTCTTGATCCCGCGTACTCTTTTGTACTGCGCAGATCTTTGTGAGTGCTGTGGTGAGATTCCAAACTGTTCCAACAGGGAGGCGGGCGGAGGGTCGGGGGGAGAGAGAGAGAGAGAGAGAGAGAGAGAGAGAGAGAGAGAGAGAGAGAGAGAGACCCCCCCACAGCTGTTAGTGCAGAATTCAGTCCTGGTCTTTTAGAGATGCAGCCGTTCTGAGTTTGTAGCCCTGGCCCAGTGGCGACGGCGAGGCCGACCACACACGGCGCCACGTGTCTGCTTTGTGTCCCGACGAGAGTTTGTCAAAAATTCACGGAAGCAAGATATTCCCAGAGAAGCCGGCCTCCAGCTTTGGCGCAAGCGAACCTGCTCTGAAGTCTACACCTGGGCCGGGTTTCTGTCCCCGGCCGATTCTCTTGCGAGAATCGCAAGATTTTATCTCAAGGTTTATGCAGGGGAAATAAAAGGGAAGCTGAGCCAGCAAGGATGTTCTCCTCGCCAGTGGAGCCCTAAAGAGGTTCTGCGTGGGGTTAAACCTTCAAGAAACCTGAATCTACAAGTCGGGAGCCCCGTTCATCCTCCCTCTGAGGTCTCTGTTCCTTTGAGAAATCCGAGGAAACCTAAGATATTTATCTGGGTGTATATGATTCGCAGAAACCCCTTGATCTGACTCCTTCCAAGAAAGTTGCGGCTTTTTCTATAAACCGAATTAACGCCATTAGGGGCGATTGCGGGCATGGTGGGTCGCGCAAGCCGTAATAGGAAAAAAAAAACACCATAAATAAATTATTGCCCTACTTTGGGATGGCTGAAGGATCCCATGCCTGAACTGGAGGTAAAACTAAGCTCTACTCACACTTCGTTAGCACGAAACCGGTTTCTGCCTTCCGAACCGAGCTGGAAATTAGAGCCAATTTTCCCGAGGCCAAGTCCGAGAATTGTGCAGGTTTTCTCCATCCCCTTCATTGAAATCAATGGCATCTTGGGCACCTTAAAGCCTGAGTTAAGTTGCCTCCAGAACTGGCAAGCAGCTTAACTGGACGTTCCTTCCTACGGAGCGATGCAATAGAAACCTATTCCATAGAAAACTACGGAAACCTTTGCACATTTTTTTTCCCAGCGCAGTGGCTAGAATTGCGTTCTTTACCCGACATTGACTGGTTCAAGGAACAGATAATAGATAACTTTATTGCGGCCATTAACCAGCACAGGGAACAGATAATGTAGATGTCTCTCCCCCCCCCCCCTTCTCATGTACTCAATGCCAATAAGAAAAGCGAGTGCCAGTTATCGTATAGAAAAAGCCAACGTGGAAGTTGCATGGAGAGCGTTGTATGTAAACGGGGACATAATTAATGCGGGCTGATAGAGATGGGACTATTCCCTCTCCAGTATCCTGACCTTATCAGTGGCTGTGAATAATAGATATCCGCTTAAGTAAAGCTGGCAGATGTGGATTGTTAATTGAGTCTGGGTTCTCACAGTGCACTATTTTCTAACATTTGGTTTATCTAAACGCAAGTTCTATAACATGCTATGCCCAAATAAGTAAATAAAATTATGGATTAATGGAGATGGTCTAGTGCCAGTGACTTGGTAATTGGCTGACCAACAAAAACCCAACCCCACGTCAGCTTGGACCAATGGAACTCACTTTTAGAGTCTAATTCACAGTTAACTATCTGTCTCTAACTTGTATTTTGGACTACAGCTTCCATCATCCCAAGCCACCGTGTCTGAAACAATGGAAAGGATTTCTATACGGGGGGGGGGGGGGGGGCAATAT
>NW_015386470.1:1183394-1234164 GCF_001527695.2 Protobothrops mucrosquamatus
ACGAATAAAGACCAGGCTTTCTGTCATCACAATGGCTGAGTGGATGCCATAAATCACTTGTGTGGGAATTGTACCGCCTAATCACTTTGCGTTCCATTTGTCTCCAGGCTTGTCCCTCAATGTGTGCTTGATAAGAAGATGCTTCTGAGATGTCCAAATTGCCACTCGCTCATTTTCTCTTCTGTTCTTTCTTCCTCAGCGAGGACTACATTACAGATGAAATCCTAACATTTTCCTCTCTAGCCAACCCCACTCGCTACAATGCAAACATCCTCTAACATAAAACTAACACTACTTTTTTTGTGCTGAAACTTATTGGGAGATCGTAGGACACCCAGTCAGAACGCATCAATGTCCTGAGACAAGGCGCCCAAGTGGTGTCTTGTTTTCTCTTTTGCATAAGGGATGAAAATGCTTCATTGTTTCTACCCGCGAAGGGTTAACTGACCACGATTAAGATGGATTAAGCATACTTTTCGGAAAGACTTGCCCTAAACTGAAACAAGGCAAAAAGGCATCTGCCTGAATTGTAGAAGAAACTCAGGAACACTTTGACGGATGAATATGGTGGTTTGAAAGCCAATGACATTTAGTAAAGACGGAGTAAATATTTCCCAGGATGGAAATAATAACTGGTCACACTCCTCAGATAGACGTTATTTTACAGGCGCGGAAGGAAATATTTTGATTTTAAAAATATATTTAAAAGACGTTTAACTCACGAATGGATTCTTGTCCAGCATTAGACTTAAAGTCTAATTCCTGATTTCAAGCTGATCTTGCTTTCAAGTAACAGCTTTCTTACAAATACGATGACCTGACGATACGGATTGTTGATATGATTTGGCTCGACTTTTAAAACAATTTACAGCGAGAACGTAACTTAATCTCCTGGCTAAACTAAACTATCCTCTCCGTTGCCATACCAAAGCTTTGAAACGGTTTGCTGCACCTGGCCGATTTTGTCCTACAGGAAAGCTCAGAAACCCATCACTGCTTAATACTTGGGGTTGATCACTGGAAAGTCTCAGGTTTGTAAACTAGATTAGGGCATTTTTTTAAAAAAAAAATGGATTGGGAAGAACCTATTTGCCTAGAGAACTCCTATATAGTGTTTGCTTTTAATCCTAAACTTGATATCCCAAATCGTCACTTTGCACCAGGCAATGAAATGAGATCCGCAGGGATAACCGGCCCTTTTCATTGTAATCGACACACCGAAGGAGAGGGGAAAAAAAATTCATCTTTTAAGTAATCCGTCTCTGCAAATATGTCAGCAGCACCCAGCAAAAGCAAGCATATTCAAAACCGGCTCAAACTAGTAGTCCATGAACAGATCGACTCGGTTCCCTTTCGCCACACTGAGGGTTACACCCGTTTTGTGGACGTTCCGTGGTTGTGTGTGGGTTTGTTTTTGGTTTTTTTTTGCAAGGTGAGCTCGTTCATTGACAGCTCCTTTATTTCTGGAAGTCAACGTTGCGGGGTTCGTTCGTTCCCCTTCGTTCTGCGAGGTCTCCCCCCCACCTCCTTTTGGGCAGGCAGAGGGGGAACTAGCCCCTCCTATCTGTCCGGCAGCCGGGGGAAGGGGCAGGATCCCTTCAACTCCCCCTCCCCAACCAGTCGTGGGAGCAACCGATCGCGGCTCGCCCAGGCATCGATCTGAAACAGGTGCTCGCGTGGGGCCGAAATCTCTTCTTCCTGGACCGGCACGGACCCTGGACTGTGGCCGGGCTGCGGAGGAGAAAGAGGAGGAGGGACTTGCAACTACAGGTCCAACAGCGCCTGCATATCTCCAGGGGCATTTTCGCGGTTTAGAGCCCCCCTTTTTTATGTGAAGGCTCCCCTTTCTTTAAACTTTAAAGAAAGGGGAGCCTTCACATTAAAACAAGGCTCTAAACCGCGAAAATGCCCCTGGAGATATGTTTAAAGGGATGCTTGAGGAGCGTTTTCGAGAGGTGCCTAGTTCAACTGGAAGGAGCTATTTCTCCCCCCCCCCCCCACTACTACTGTATTAACTGTGTTGTGTGTAAAATGTCCCCCTGCGCCTTTTCTCCTTATCTTTTGCCTTTCATCCAAGGAGCTGGAGCTGGGCGTTCATAAACGACGACGTTTATTCAATTCGATCAAGTAACTATCTAAGTGACTCCGGGGGAGGGGAGGGCAGGGGCGAAGTTACAAATAAAATAGTCAAATATTTATTTTTTAAAAAATACCCTCGCTTCCTCCACAATTCCCGGCCCTGCACCCCTCACCCACCCCCCCCAAGACCATTCGTCCAATCCGTTTCCGAGAAGACGCAGGCAGGGCGCGCTGCCTATCGTCTTGGAGAATAAACTTCAGGAAATTCATTTCCTCCCCCCCTCTTTGTGAGTCGCAGGAGATACGGATTCTCCTTCTTCGCTTGCAGGCATCCAAGAAGATAAAATCAGAGGCACTTTTTTCCTGACTTTTCTGTTCGGCTTGGCAATGTTTGAGCAAAGCTCTCTGGACTCTCAAAAGCAGGAAGACCTGCTTGGGGGGACCAGAGCGCGCCGCCCTTGGCCTCGGGGGGAAAAAGGTCTGACATAACGCAGCAGGTCTGATTTCCTGGTGGATTGGGCGGCTGGCCTAAGGTGTGAATGAGAAGGCTGGAATGGGGCGGGGACAGGAAGACAGAACAGTTCTCAGTTGCTGCGGCCACCTGTCCGGGTTTCATTCAAATGTCTCGCTTCGTTTCTGGAAAAGGGGGGGGCAGGATTCCCCTACCTTTCTGAAGGTGAGGTTTTAAAGATTGCAACTGCCCCATCTTGAATCAACACTGCAACTGGGCATGGATTTCACCGGTTTGTTTTCAGGCAGCGTGCATCCAGGTGACATCTTGAGCAATTATAATTTCCCACACCTTACCCCATTCACCATGCTGGCTGTGGTTGCTGGGAAATATAATTCATCAACCTCGGAGGTCTTCCGCTTAGCATGCCTTGAGTTCTACCAAGAAAACCCTGTAACTGTTGTGGTTGCCTCAACAGCTTTGTGGATAGGATCCAACAACATCCACACTCTCTAGAGCAGGGGGTAGGCAACCTTGGCTCTTTTATGACTCGTGGACTTCAACTCCCAGAATTCCTGAGCCAGCCATGCTGGCTCAGGAATTCTGAGAGCTGAAGTCCACGAGTCATAAAAGAGCCAAGGTTGCCTACCCGCTGCTCTAGAGGCTGAAGCATTTTGTACAAGGAAGGATTATGGACAGCTTATCTTAGGACAAGCTTCACCTGCTTGATATAAAGCTGGTCAATCAAAACGTACTTGAATCATTCTGCAATCAGAGACCCAGAATGTTCGCTTAGACTCTTGACTTGCCACTAGTTTGGCTTACAAGTGGTGTAAAGATCTTAAACTAATATTCACTAAGTTATAGAGCATATTGACTCCATTATCAGACTTATTGCAGAATGCAAGCGTTTGGAAGAAGCTGTGTGCGTAATGCATTGACTGATTTGATTACATGTTGTCATCAAGTCATTTTCAACTCTCAGCAACCACATAAATATTTTTTCTCCAGTATGATCTATCCCTGATCTGTTCTTTCATGTCTGCCAGTGGTGCACTCATCACCTCCATAACTGAGTCCATCCACCTTGCTGCTGGTCATCCCTTTCTTCCTTTTCCTTCTATCTTTCCCAGCAGAGAGCTGGATCTTTGCATAATATGTCTGATGTAGGATCATTTAAGTCTGATCCTTTGTGCCTCTAACTTTGGGTTGATTTGTTGAATGATCCATCAGTTTATTTACTTGGTATTGTGAGAAGTCTTATCCAACATCGAGTTCAAAAGCCTGGATACCCTTCCTATCCTGCTTCTTTAAAGTCCAAATTTCACTTCCCCAGAATGTCGCAGGGAATACCATTTACACTATTCTGAAATTTGTAGGACTTCTTTTCCAAGGCCTTCATGGCTGCTCTACCAAGGGCTAGTCTGTGGTGTGTTTCTTTACTGATTGTTCCTGTGCTCTTGATACCTGATACATACACCCACCCAATTTGTAATTCAAGACATTGTGGGAGGTGCTTGATCTGAGCCTGCCACTGGCTGTGATTAGGCACAGATCTGCATTAGTTTCAGGCAAAGAAGGCAACAGCCTTTTGTGGGAAAGAGTGGGGGGGCGGGGGGGGCGGGGGGGGAGAGAAACGTGTGCTCCACTTAAGATGCAGATGCCAGGTTGGTGCAACAGTGTTTTCCAATTAACTAGGACTTCCCCCTAGCCACCCAGGCATCACCTATTTTCTCTGCTTTCCTCCAAGTCCTGATTATCTGCCTATAGCTGATGTCACATTGTGTCAAGTTGAGGCCAGTCTTCTAACATGCTCTTCCACCTGCAAGCCCCACTAAAATGAATGGGAACATTTCTTTGCATCTCCCCTTCATTCCAAAGCTTCTTATTAGGAACGGCTGCATCTTTCTGGAATATTACCAAAAGGCTCTTTCCTACAGGTGAGGTTCTTACCATAATCACTACAATTATAATAAAATGAAATGCTGTCTTGTAAATACGATCTGCAGTAATGGTATTTTCCCATCTTCCACTTGGGATAATGAAGAGGAACTCTTTTTCAATTGTAAACAGTAACAACCCCTCTTTTTAATGGGTTTTCCGTCCATTCACTTTCCCAAGTGTGTCTGATCCTCCTGAATGAATGTAGTGGCTAGTTATTTCTAGAATCCTGAAATGTACGAGGTAGAAATTCAGTCTTGCCCCTCTCTCCTGTAATGGCAGTGGATCACACCCTGGAGCAGCAGTTTGGGGCAGTTTTCCTGGCATTTAGCCAAACTAAATTTATCTCATACAAGTACTCGGTGCATAAAGAGGAACTCAGCTTCCCTCCATCACTGGCCACTCTTAGCTTTCCATCCTTAAATTTCCGCTTGTCATATCAATGTTCCAAGCGTCTGTTTAGTTTTCCAAGGATCCTGCTGCATTTCCATTTTCTGGAGTCTTAGCTCAAACCTGTTGCCTTTCATATGTTTGGATGACCATTTTCATCCTTCCTAGACAACGTGGTTGGCCATGCCTTTTGGAAATGATATTGTATGCCATGCAGAGTCCTTTGGCACTGGCGTAAGTAGTAAGCTCTACTGAATGAATGAACAAAGGAATGAATGAACGAATGGCAGAAATGCAAAATCTCATGGTGAATTAAGACAAGCCACCAGTCCTTGGGCCAACTGAAAAAAAAATGCCAATGTAAATTACACTCCCTCCAGTTTTTTTTATTTTATTCTGTCACAGTAATGGGATCAGCAAAGGTAAGCAAAACCTTTCCTTATTGCATGTTAAATTAAGAAAGTGAATTGGTGGATTCCCTCAGCCTCACTTCCCACTAAGTACCTCTGTGCTACTGGGCAATCATCATTATCATCTGTGGTGGAGCAGTAGGAGACACATTTGGATGGATCTTGCAAGAGAATAAGGCTTTTGCTGACAATGAATGACCAAGGAGTTCATTTCTGACCTGGCTAGCAGCATCTGGAAACCAAGAATGGAGAAAGGACATGCTAGAGTGGACCTCCAAATATTTGCAAGCTGTAATGATTGTTCTATGAATCATCAAGATGCGAAAATTAAACTTTTTCTTCCCACAACCTTGGTATATATGGACAAATCCTGAGTTTTCAACAAATAGGCCAAATAACCATGAAACACGCTCAGCGCACATAAGGAATATTGCATCTGTGTTTCTCAAACAGCAACCTCCTCTCCTTGTGCTATTGAGGCAATAGTATTTGAAATGGAAGAAGCCAAAATTATACTCAGAATGATCTGAATGCTCCTGTATTTGATCAGCAAGAAATTTCCTTCCTTTTGCTAAATATGCCCTACTTTCTATGGTTTCTTAAACAACAGAAGAAACATGGATGGGAATTAATTAGAAAATAGATAGAGAACTATAATTAATCTTTAAATTTGCAGGATTCACTTAACTTTTTTTTAAACTGGAATGTCAACATTCCCAGAGTCAGGACTTTTTCGAAAATAATAGATACGGGTAGTCCTCAACTTATAACAATTCACTTAGTGACTGTTCGAAGTTCAATGGCACTGAAAAAAGTGACTTACAACTATTTTTCACACTTACCACCAGTGCAGCATCCCCATTTGTCATGTGATCAAAATTCGGATGCTTGGCAACTGGCTCATATTTATGATGGTTGCAGTGTCCCGGGGTCTTGTGATCCCCTTTTGCAACCTTCTGACAAGCAAAGTCAATGGGGAAGTCAGACTCAGTTAACAACCGTGTTACTAACTTAACAACTGCAGTGATTCACTTAACAACTGTGGCAAAAAGGTCGTAAAATGGGGCAAATCTCCTTCAACAAATGTCCCACTTAGCAATATAAATGTTGGGCTCAGTTGTGGCCGTAAGTGGAGGACCACCTTTATTTAGAATTTAAAAAGTCTGAACTCAGAAACTTGGGGAGGCGGGATATCCAAAACATTTTCACCAAAACATTCTTCTCATGCCTGTCCTAAGGAGTTTTCCATTGAAATCCTTGGCAGTTATGAGAATCAGACAAAGCTTTACTAATGGCTCCAGATCTATTCTGTACTCACCTGACTGCTCAATGTTTTTAGGAGCACAGCAATGATCAGCACCCTCTGCAGTTTTAAAAACATTGCTTCCTTGAGATAATGGAGGCCTTGAACCACCCACCATTTCCGTGGAGAAGTGTCAGCTGTTTTTAGCGGTTATGGCATTTGGACCATTTCCAGCAGCTGATGTGATGGTGAGCAGTTACGTAATGCAGGGAAACATCTCCATTTGGAAAGATTCATTTATGCTACTTTTGCACAGTCACCACATTGGGTGGAATGGAAATATGAGGCACCTCATGTCTCTGTCATTTCCATTCTTTGTCATCAAGTAATGTATTGATTTCTTAATAATCATTGGAGGTGGTAACGATAGAGAATCTATGAATTTACTTTTTTAAAAAAGCCTTGCCAGGCAGTCAAAAGAATGAAGATGGCAGGCACAGCCACAAAACTGAAACCCTGCATCTTTTTTTACATTGCACAAAGATTCAAAAGGAACAAGGGACCTGAACTGTGTAGTTGCCACCCACTGTAATTGACATTTTTGATACCCTCCATGGACTCATTTGCAATCCAAAAGATATCTGGGGTTGATGAGTCTAAACCTTTTTGGTCATACATTGCATTTTGGAAAAATTAGAGGTCATGATTGCATCCTCGAGTAGCAGTTGTATCATTATTACAGTCACTGAAAAAATATTTTATACAGGTTTTGTAAAAGATTAGAAATGTATTTGTAAATAATTAATAGAAAATAACAAAATGGTTCAAGCTATAAAACATTAAAATCAAGTAGTAAATTCTAACAAAAATCTTATTTAAAATGAATTCAATGAATTATAAAACTACTTCATGAATAAAATACTAAAATGCAGCAAAATACTAAGCAAATAAAGTGAAACACACACACACACACACACACACACACACCCCTCCCTTTCAGAGTGATGTAATGATTAAAATGTTATGGTAGGAGTGATCCAGGATCCAATTCACCCCAGGTGGATAAAGCCAGTTGGGTGATTTGGAAAAGTTTCTCTCAGTTCAAGCCTGGGAAATTGAAAATCATCTATGTAACACTTATGCTGATGATGTGGCCATCCTCAGAAAGGGCTTTAGAAAAAGTCTTTCAACTCTAGTGGACTATTATACAAAAGAAAGACTCTCCATAAACTATCCTAAATTAAAAAAACCTGTCTTATTTGAAGGTAATCAAATGCTACAAACCTCAATGAAATATGATCATGATTTAAACCAAGGTTTATCCTTCAAATATCTTGGTATATCTAGGTGCACACACTTTCTATATGTTTCTGGGTTGGCTAGAACAGGAGAAATTTCTAGCCAATGAACAAGTGGGCTTTGGGGAGGGAAAGTCAGCTATTATCAATACTGTATGCTATCTTACAGTTTCTTGCAGAGAAATGTATACCCACATACTCCTCTTTATAAGTCATCTTTATTTATTTCAAATTGACTTTTGGTTTCACTATCTAAGACTGCCTTTATACTTTTTGAACTTCAGTGGTTTTGAGATGCTTTGCGTTTTGTGCACAATGCCTCTTGGTTCAAGGGCCATAGGCTGTTTTGCACAGCACGCTAAGAGCTACAGTCTCCTTCATTATCTATTATTTTGCAAAGGGTCTGAAAATGTTGACCCCAAATATTCTTAGGACTTCATCCAACCCCTTGTTTTCTACAAACAGCTCAGAAGCTACATGTGTGTCTTTTCCCTGGACTTTAGGAAAAGTCTCTATAATCCTGCATGATTTATTTTTCCACTGACCTTGTGTTTATTTACACAAAGCAACATTGATTTTTTTTTTTGTCTCAGCCTGCAAATATCCTGATTGAAATGCTCACTCTGAAAGACAACCAGCAGCATCCTGATCAAATGGGGAACATCCATATTCATAAAAAGCCTAGCCCTTTTTATGAACTTTGTGGAAATAAAAGTTTTTTTAAAAAAGAAAAGAAAAGAAAAATACAGTAAGATTTGGAACCACTATAGACAGATTGGGAAGGCTTTTCCAACTCTATCTCTTTCAGTCTGTTTATCAGCCTCCATCTGATATGACTCATGAGGAAGTAGGAAATTGCTTTAACCCCAGACAAACCCAGAGCTGTTATGGGTTAAAATAATCCTCTGTAATCCCAGAGCTGACCGAGGTTAACCACCCGTTTGCATGACACACAAACCCATCCATAACCAGTGAAATGAACAGAGCTTCTTTATGCCTTTCGCTACACCAAAAAATTGTAATAAACCAGATTCTAAAAGTATGAGCTGAACTACTAGTGTATACCAGCAAATTGAGAAAGCACTTATAACCTGCATGGTCTCTTGATACTTAAATTGGCTTATGCCCATTGATATCATAAATTTAAATGAAAATATTTTAGTTTTAATTAGTGTCAGATTTTGCAGGTAGGAAACATAACCGATCTAGAATTCTTTTCTAGACATGAAGATATATTTACAGTTCTTTTCTAGAGTTTCTCAAATATGAACGAAGAGCTGTTTGTATTGGTGGCAGAAAGGAACTTGATGATTTCAAGCCTTGAATAACCACTTTTTTTTTTAACAGTTCACTTTTTGCCACTAAAAACATGTCAGCCATATTACAAGGGCCAATCTTGACTTGGCTTCCAGACCCCAGTAAAGCCTATCATATAAGAACTTCAATTAAAACAGAACAAAACAGACTTGTGAAATTACCAGTTAAAATAAAATAATAAAATGAGGTAATATTTTCCAATAATAAGCAATTACATTAGGATGGTTAAGTAAGTGGTCTGAATTTAAATAAGAAAAATAAAGCTTTATTCATTCATTTATCAAATTTATATGACATTGTAATTCATTATAATCTACTCAAAATTTGGAAAAGCTATGCAGTAATGCAATAATGAATCCTGAGATTTATGCATGTCTTGTCCATTATATACAGTTATTTTTCATATTGGTCCACATATTAGCAAACCTATAAAGGCAGCATTCCCATGTTTTTATTGCTTTACATTTAAATTAAGAAATTTAAATGGGTAAGAATATTACACGAAGTAATAAATTCTGTATATTCTTTATTTTAGAGTCAGTTTGGTGTAGCAATTAAGGCATGGAGCTACGAACTGGGAGATTGTCAGTTCAAGTCCTGCTTTAGGCACAAAGCCAGATAGTGACCTTGAGCCAGTCACTCTCTCTCAGCCCTGGGAAGGAGGCAATGGCAAATTACTTTTGAAATCTGTACAAGAAAACTATAGGAACTTGTCTAAGCATTGCCATGAGTGAAGGCTCTCCAAAGGCATGTGTGCACACACATCCATACACATTGTTTACTATTTATTCAAAATGCATATTTAAAAAGGTTCCAAAATTTACCTGAACTGAGAAGACAAGATTACTGATGTTAGAAGATTCTAAAACAATTAAATTGTAATTTAGATTTTTTTTTATTTAAATGAAGCCAGAGTCGCAATATACAATTGGGGTCTGTATATATGAAAATATTCTGTATAGAAAGTAACTTTAAGATCCACATTCAGGGTGAGGCAGAATAGAATTTTCATGACATTCTGTGGGGTAAAAAAATAAATAAGTGAAATGAATGAGAATGATTGAGCACAATATCTGGCACCATAGTTTTTCCAAATAAAATGCTTAGAAGAGCATTTTTCAGTTTTTCTAAAAAAAAACTTTTTAAAAAGCTTATTAAAATTGGCATTTTCCCCCAAATAGTTCAAAACACATGACTTGGTGATTGGTTGGGTACTCGTAAAGAATATATGACCACAATTTTATCTCTTTCACACCAGCTTTTGAGTCAGCTGATTCTAGCAGTGTATTTATATATGTTTGGAATATTTAAATTTAGATGACATTCTTATTTTATCAATTACATAACCAAAAATAACTCCCAACATTGTAACATACATCTCCCCTCACACAACAGTGTTCAGTTCAGGGATAAGTCTACCATCTAAAGGATGTCATGTTTACTGTTAATGAAAAACATGAAATACTAAAGCTGAAATAAATAAAAAAATTATATTAAAAACACAGTGAAATAAGGACACTCTGACTGGCCGCTGTTTCCAAAATTATGACTTACCCAGACATCATCTTACCATGTTTTCCCCAAAATAAGACCAGGTCTTATTTTTATTTTATTTTTTTGCTTCCAAAAGAGGCACCAGGTCTTATTTTTGGGGATTTCTTTTCCATGGTCTCATCTCGTGGTGGCGGCATCAACAGCCCTGCCCAGCTGGCCCGCTTCTTCTGCGGCCGCTCACTACCGCTCGCGCATGTTGCTCCCAGCCTCCATTTCACCATCAGAGGCCTTCAGGAAATGCCTCTGCAGCTGAGAATGGAACTCCAAATTGACACACGCGGTGGCCCCTGACCTGCATTTCGCCGTCAGAGGCCTTCTGGAAAGGCCTCTGCAGCTGAGAACCGAGCTACCGATTCAATCCGTAGCTCAGTTCTCGGCTGCAGAGGCCTTTCCAGAAGGCCTCTGATGGTGAAATGGAGGCCGGGGGCAACATACGCGAGCGGTGGTGAGCAGCCGCAGAAGAAGTGGGCCAGTGAGGTAAGGCAGGTGTCGATTAATGGGAGGCCTGGCTGCAACGATAAGCGGGTGTGGGGCACATGGGACAGCTCCCCCCCCCCCTGCCCCAGCTTTATTTTTAGGCATGTGCCTCAGCCAAAACTAGGGCTTATTTTGGGGGTAGGGCTTATATTAGGCCCATCCCCCAAAATCAAGGCGGGGCTTATTTTTGGGGTAGGTCTTACTTTCGGGGAAGCATGGTGTTTAGTTTCAGTTCTCTATGCCTATGTGAAGCCAAACACATTCAGAACTACATTTTTCCAACATTAATTTCTGATATGGTCTTCTCTATGAAAAATAGCATGGGTCTCATACATTGCATTTTTATATATGTTAAGCACCTATATAATTATTCAATGGAGACAGTCCAAACACCATACATTGGGATATCTTTGGGCTTTGTCAACTACATTCAGATAATTAATTTCACAATCACTTACATTGCTGTTTCTCCCTCTTCTCCCTCCCCCCTCCACCAATTTTGGTCCCTATAAAATGATAACAATGCCATCTAGAGGTTTTTGTCTTAATTGCCAATGAAAACCTTCAAAAATTCAATCAGAAAATCAAATGCATGGAAAAATATAAGGTGAATGCTCATCATAAGATGCACATATGTACACATAAACTTGAATGAATTTATAATGTTTGATGAACTCCAGTTTTCTCTCTGTATTGATTCTTGCAAATCATAATATTGAATGGAAGAAAAAAAAATACTGTGTGTGTTTGTGTGTTTGTGTTTGCTTGGCAGATTAAGCACAATAAATGTCCCACAGAAAGATTAACTGGTGATTTTCAACACTCTGTATGAAAAGATTATTTGAAACCAATTCACAAAACTATAATCTATGTTGAAAATTTTGAAAAATAGTGACATAGAGGAATGAAGGTAGAGTCTCCTTCCTTTTTTGGACCGGTAACAATCTAGCCCACTGGCTCTCAAATAGGTGGAGTAATTGTTAAAGTGGAAAACTCCTTGAACAAACCCTCACATCAAGCTAAAGAAATCATGGGATTATTAACCTGGATGATCTCCACATGTAGAAGTCATTTATCATTCATATTTCCCCCAAAACTTCAAACTGTGATGGCAGTACATTTAACAGAGGGACAATTATATTAAAATATTTTTTGTGTCAAATTTGAGGAATGCCTTAGACCAGGGTTGTCAAACTGGCGGCCTGCAAGCCGGATGCGTCACACGCAGGCCATGCCCACCCCAGCTCTGCAAAGGCAAAAAAAAGTCACAATATATCACGATACGTCACGTGATGCGATCGAGTTTGACACCCGTGCCTTAGGCAATCTGTTTAGAAATTAGTGCATACATAAAATATATGACAGAGTTCTGCAGTTTCATTGGAATGAAAACTCCAATCATGCTGATCTGGAATAATTAAGCTGATGGGGTATCAGTGCTGATTTAGGCACTGGAATAGGACTGGGGGGAGGGTCCAGATTCCACATCAGCTACGGTATGGAAGCTTAAACTTTTACATTTAAACATGGAACTTGCAGGCTAATTGCTTGGGGGATAAAAATTGGAAGAGGAGGATTATATATACCACTTTGTATATCTGGAGGAACTATGGGATATAATTAATTATTTAATGATTGTTTGTCTCTTAATGTCTACAACTGGCAATTCTAGGGAGTAAATGTGATATGGTACTAAATATTAATCCACATACCTTAGATTTATGTGCATACCAAACACAGAGTCAACGCCACGGCTGTTCCACTAGGTTTCACTTCTAGCCACCAGTGCTCACAGCAAGCAATTTTCGGGCATATTGAATACCACTTGGCAAAGGATATTACTGAGGCTAAAGCCAAAGTAAACTCAGCTGATGCATTTCCACAATCAATGAAAGTCAGGAGTTACAGACAGATTACTGATGCAGAAATCTGAGCATCCAAGCATGGGGGGAAATTGGCAGTGAAATCTTAAAATTGATTCAAAAGTATAGGAAGAAATATAGAAGACTGCACGATGGAAATATGCTTTGTTAGGCTACCACCTAGTGGTGATATGGATCAGTTTTTAATAATAACATAATTACCACCTTCAAAAAGTTGTTGCTGACAAAATCAATAAAAGGACAATTCCTATTGATGCACTTTAATAATTTAACAAACAAACAAACAAAAAACACCAATTATAGTCAAAATTTAACTGTGTTCTAAATGTTGTCCCCTAATTTTCCTGACCCCAGAAAGCCAATGGTATGTGTAGGTGAGACAAAACTTGATGGCCTTCCCTTCCCATGAATTTCACAACACTTTCCCTGATTCCTGGATGATTGGATGACATGATTGACTGGGTCAATGGCTGTCAGCCCTCCCAGACATACCAGGCAGGAAACACAATAAAATGAACTAATTCTACTTTATTGTAAGTCTTCATTAACAGAATCTTGCAAGACTGGAGGTACAAACTTCCCACAGCCCCCTTTAACTACTTAATCCATTAGGGTAGGTGTTTCCCAAGTTTCTTTATCTGACCTGCAGGCTCTTCCCTCTCTTGTCTGGTTGTTTCCTAGATTCCTCTTTCTCTACCTTATTCTAGCAGGCCAGAATTTAACAAGGGCTAATGGAATGGCACTTATTCTGTGCCCGTCTTGTACTCTGCTGGCTTGCTGTACTTTCATATTTCCCAGCATTTAGAATCTTTTCCAGAGAGCTGGGTCTTCACACAGTGTCTGAAGTAAGACAATTTGATTTGCAATTTGTGATTTGGGCTTCGAGTGAGAACTCTGGCTTGATTTGTTCACGCCGATGGCTGCCCACAGTATTTTTAGGAGTTTCTCCAACAGCACTTAGAAGTCTTCTCCAACATCAGTGTTGAGATGAGACTACTGCAAATGTCTCAATAGTGCAACCATTGGAAAAGTGCCTGCTGTGCTATTTCTGTGTGTCCAGGGTTCAAGGACATTGCCGCTCCAAATGAAAAGTCTTCCTGTTTCAGCCTTCAAGGACAGCTGAGGGGAGTACATGATGTTGTGCTACAACAGTGTTTCTCAATCTTAGCACATTTAAGATACTGGTATGTGGACTTCAACTCCCAGAATTACCCAGTCTGGGTAAGCCTACCTATCTTAAACTTGCCAAGCTTGAAAAACATCAAGGTTCTTCTGTGCTTAGGTTCTTCTGTGCTTAGGTTCTTCTGGCTTTATTGTGAAGAAATTTGGGGGTTTAACTACAAGGTTCAAATAAATGAGTTTGTTTGCTGTAGAGCAATGCTTCTCAAACTTGGCAACTTTCAGACCTGTGGACTTCAACTTCCAGAATTCCCCAGCCAGCCTGGAGTTGAAGTCCACACATCTCAAAGTTGCCACGTTTGAAAAGCACTACTCTAGAATTAGACTGAAACATTTTCCATGCACTATATTGTAAAATATGGATGCAGAAAATGTTCATTACAAACAGTGGATTAGCACAGGAAACAAGAAAGGTGACCTCCCTATAGTGCTGACTTAGGGAAGAAGATGTTCACCCTCAAAGTTCAGTTATTTCGTTTGTCCAATGTGTAGCCATTCTAGTGATTAATGCAGAAAGAAAGAAAAAGGTTGTGGGGGCCATTTCAGAAGAAGCAAAGGTCTCCAGATTATTTCAAACGCTTCTTGGAAA
Organism: Protobothrops mucrosquamatus; assembly: GCF_001527695.2. Classification (NCBI taxonomy): domain Eukaryota; kingdom Metazoa; phylum Chordata; class Lepidosauria; order Squamata; family Viperidae; genus Protobothrops; species Protobothrops mucrosquamatus. Next base: position 1,198,206 of record NW_015386470.1, read on the forward strand.
AGAAAAAGGAAACAGCATCTTAGTTAAGGCCTCTCAAGAAGGAGCAGCTTCTTTAGAGTTGGAAACTTTTATCATGCTATAGTTACATTTATCTCTGCAAGCAGAGTCATGCACACAAACAGAAAAGAGAACGTGTTGTGATCCTTTTAGGTTGGTGAAGCAGAAAAAATGACAAAGCAGAGGTGCGTGTTCCCATAATGACTGCTTCAGTCGGCACAGTCATTCTCTTATGCAAAAAAAATACAAACATGGTACATACATCTCTTCCCCCTCACACACCCAAACACACATGCACACGTACAAAACCTTTCATAGATGTAGAAGCACACTATATATGTGCAGATAGCCTTCAACTCACTATCACAATTGAGCTTGAAACTTCTGTTGCTGTGTGAGAAAGTTGTTAAATGAATTTTGCTCCATTTTATGATCTTTCTTGCCACAGTTGTTAAGTCAATCACTGCAGTTGATAAAGTTAGTAACATGGTTGTTAAGTGAATCTGGCTTCCTCAATGATTTTGCTTGTCAGAAGATCGCAAAAAGGGATCACATGACCCTGGGATATTGCAACCGTCATAAATGTGAGTCAGTTGTCAAGCATCCTAATATAAGACACACAATCATAGGATGCTGTAACAGTTGTATTAAAAATGGTCATAAGTCACTTTTTTCAGTGCCGTTGTAACCTTGAATGGGGACTAAATGAACTGTTGTAAGGCGAGGACTACCAGTATCTCAATGTTGTTTTCCCCAACATTGTCTTCTACTGGTTTTATTCAGTCAGTTTTAGATCACTGTATTGATTTCTCAACTCCTTGATTACTCTCTACTGCTCTCTCAATCCAAGAGACTTAGAAAATTGTATTATCAGTGAAAGTCCCTTTTTTTCTGAAAGAAAAGGGACGGATAGATGGATGGATTTTAGGGGGAAAAAAACATTACTGATAGAATGTATTTTCTTCATTTCCTAAGAACACCATGTAGAAGTTCAGTGGATGATTTGGGGCTAATTGCTCTCTTTTAGCCAATCCAGTAGAGTAAGGTTTATATTATGGGGCTAAGATTATGGGAGATCCTTGTGTAAGTTGTCTTGAATGCCTAGATTAAAGGACAGAACTAAATGCAATAAATATTGATTTAATTAAGCTCAACTTAAAGCAAGAGCATGTAATGTCTCTCAGCTTCAGGGCTATAACAGTCTTAAGCAGCCTGTCAAAACACAGAAAACCATAATAAAAATTGCCTTTCCCATTTTTTTATTTTTATTTGTTAATGTAATTTATTTTCTCCAATATGTCCACAAACAGATCCTGAGATCCTTTAAGTCTATAACAGTGATGGCAAACCTTTTAGAGACCAAGTGCCCAAACCGCAACCCAAAACCCACTTATTTATCGCCGGGTGCCAGGTGGGCGTGGCTGTGGTGGTCATGGCAGATTGGGTGGGTGTGGCCAAGGTGGGCGTGATCACCTCGATGTTGCTCGTGGGGAGGGACACATGTGCGGGCAGGGTTGGGGGAGATCCAGGGGGTCTCTGACAGGTGGGGCAGTGGGCAGGAGGCTCGTTCTGTGGGCTGAGGCAAGGCAGGGTGGGAGTGCCATTGTCCCAGGGCAAGGCAAGGCAGGGGTCGGGGTGGCTGCTGTCTGATACCATCAGCTCCCACACACAGAGGACAGCGAGCACATGGGTGCTGGGATGCATCTGGCCACATGGGACCTCGGCAAGTTAGCGGGTGGCTGGTTGAAGAGGGACAGTTGCCATCTCCAGGGCATGGCGCGCGTGCCCACAGAGAGCGCTCTGAGTGCCGCCTCTGGCACCCGTGCCATAGGTTCGCCACCACTGGTCTATAAGTAAATGTGTAAATAAAAGTTTTGTAGTTAAGGGGAAGATCATCCTAAGACACAGTGCTGGGGGGGGGGAAATCACATTCGCATATCTTTTACAGAAGACTGTAAGCAGGCTAAGAAATAATTTGGATTTCTCTTCCATATCCTGGCAAACAGAAGAATTAAAGCAAAGCAGTATGTCATTTGCTAATTTATTTTACACCGCTAGAGGTTGCACTTGAGCTAAGCTATCACAGTTAACATTTTTAGCAGTGAGGGGTCCCTGGTGTTCTCTGAACTTGGTTGTTTTCTTGCAGATGTTTCATTATTACTCAAACTACAGTAGGTAACATCATCAATGCACTAATAACATTACCTAATTTGGTAAGGAAATGTCTGCAAAACAACCAAGCTCAGAGAGCACCGGGGACCCCTCATATCAACCCTGAGCTACAAATATTTTCCTTTATCAGTATTTTTTAACAGTTAAGGTTTTTTTAAAGAGTGAAAAGGGACAAATTGGGTGTAAACAGGGACAAAGGAGTATTGCAGATCTTTTATCTCTAGAAAGCAAACAATATCCCCTCATAATTGGCAGGTGATTAAATTAGGAATATATATGGTCTGTGTATATTGCACCACCAGATCTAAATTTGACTTAGACTTAGGATAAACCCAGTGAAATGATTGGATTCTGTATACTTACATTATCACCAAATCACTTTGTTTTCAGTAGACCAAAGTATCTGGAACCAAGCCATGCACACTAAGAAATCAAGAGCCATGCACACTAAGAAATTACCACAGTATAAAATTGTACAGTACAAGTTTACTGTTTGCAATACAGTAAATTTATAGAATAACTTCTTAATAATAAGTTGATGAAAGTAAAGATCATGATTTTGGCTCGCTTCATTAGTTAGTCACAGAATTTAAACACTTAATGGTCATTTAAATGATTAACTAGTTCAATAATGCTGTTTTCCTAAACAGGAAAATATTTTCCATTCTTCATAAGCCACTGGACATTTATTTTACATATATACACCCAATTCCTGAAATTTCAGCCTTTCTCTACAAAAAACTAAATTTTGAGAATTTCTAAAACATCTTTAACTAAGCTGCTAGCTTTCTCTGGTAATCCATGGTAATATAGCTTTCGCCCCAGATTATGACCAGTGAAAGAATTGAGAAAAAAGTCCCCTCATAATGGCATATTTTGAAAATGAACTGCCCAAATACAGACAATTTTGCCTAGAAGAAACCTCTTGAAAAAATACATACATCCTACAATGCAAAGTCATAGTCCATATTCACTGATACTTTAATCCAGAGCTTTTCAACCAGTGATACGTGTACCACCTGTGGTACTTTGGCACCTGGCAGGGGGTATGCGACTGTCCTAGACAAGCACATAGCTACAGCTGATCAGCGCTTCTGCATGGCTATGGGGGTGAGACAGAAGCCCCAGGATTGGCGCTTCCAGCACACCTGGAAGAGAAAAGGAGGAGGGGGGAGAGAGAGGAGAGGCTATAAAAGGAGAAGGTTTTGGTGGGAGAAGGAGAGAAAAAAAAGACAACGGGGGAAGAGAAGGGGACTGCAAAAGAGAGACCGAGAAGCGCAGCCTTGAGAGGAATCAACTGGAGGTGCACAGAAGGGAAAAGGAGGAGGGAGGAGAGAAGAGAGGATATAAAAGAAGGGGGAAGAGAAGAGAGGATATAAGAAGGGGGAAGAGAAGAGAGGAAAAGAAGGAGGGAGAGAAAGGATATAAAAGAAGTGGGGAGGGAAGATAGCATATAAAAAGGAAGAGAAGAGAGGATATAAAAGGGGAGAGAAGAGAGGATATAAAAGAAGGGAAGAGAAGAGAGGATATAAAAGGAGGAGTGAATCTGGTTTCTCCATTGACTTTGTTTGTCAGAAGTTTGCAAAAGGGGATCACATGATCCTGGGACACTGTGACCATCATAAATATGAATCAGTTGCCAAGCATCCAAATGTAGATTGACCCCGGGGATGCTGCAACAATCATAAGTGTGAAAAATGGTCATAAGTCACTTTTTTCAGTGCCATTGTAACTTCAAACAGTTACTAAGCGAACTGTTGTAAGTTGAGGACTACCTGTACTTTATCACATTTCCCCCCCTTTTTTGTTCATCAAGTTTTTGACACCTTGCTAGGCAACCGGTGGTACTTGAATATTGTCATCTCCTAAAAGTGGTACAATCTGTGAAAAGGTTGAAAAGCCCTGCTTTAATCAACTCATGTTCTAAAGAAGCAAAGTGATTTTTTTAAAAAAAAAATGTTATGAACAAAGCAAGGCAAAAAATCTAGCACAGTTGGCAATAGGGGCATATGGGTAATTTATAGCAAAAAGCTGGGATCTGTAAATTAACTATAGGTTTGTAACCACCCTTTTTGAATCTTCATTCAAAGGAAAAACACTTATTTGCTTGAAGAGATTTCCAACTCAATTTAGTAAAAACCACTCATTATTTTTGATAAGGTGATTTTTTTTTCCTAACATTATAGTTCAGTTATAAACTCAGAGATGGTATTTAACACAATTCTGCCTCCCTTTCTGTTTTAATACTTTTCATTCCTCTAAGCCACATTTAACATCTATATTTCCAGAAAGAAGGAAGGTTGCTAGCACATTTAGTAACAAAGCAATTCCCCATAATTATTAAATTAATTGAAATAAATTGTATTGTCCATTTACGGTTAAGTAAAGAAAGAAGAAGCTATTTATAATTTGTTTTTCTTTGTCAGTAATAATTATATCCATTGGATTTTCACCAATCTAAAATAGCAGAGTTTTATGCCATCAGCAAGGCACTCATAATTTTTTTTGTCTCAACCTAAATCCATCTTGGTCCTGCTAGGCTTATGCCCTTCATGACACTTTAATCCAACTCATTTGCTTGATTCATCCCTGTTATAAACAAGCTTTTGAAATGAGAGCTTAAAAGGCTAGTTGTGATACATTAAGATAATCAGGATGGCACTCCTTATATTTGTTTAAAAGCCACCCATTGCCATTTTGTTCATTTTCTAAGTAAAGGGAAAAAAAATATAAGATTGCAACCTTCAGCTTTTCTTCTAGGTTGACCCCAAAATTCATCTAAAGTCAGCAAGATATATATTTATTCACATTAACTAATGTGGATAAGCTTTGTTTCAGATGAAGATGCAGGTATTTTTCTAAAAAGTCCCAGAATATGAACATGTATATATGAAGGACTATCTCATGTATTCAGGCCCAGATTCCAAGCTTGATTATTATCAAGCTGAATGTCAAAGGTGAGAGTCCTCAGTGACAAACAAAAAAATCCTTATCTTTGGAGCAAAATAATTCCCTTAATTAAAAACAAATATGATTATTTTAGTGCTTTCCATACTTCAGTCATTGACTATTGATCTCTTTGGAAAATAGTAAGCTATTTAAGTTTCTTAAAACAACATATGTACAAAACAGACACACACACACACAAATATTAAAACGGATGGGCTAAGAGTAGTATCAGAAAATAAATACTGCAACATTCCAGAGAGGGCTCATTTGGAAAAAGCTGAGAGCCCACAAGACAATTTCAAGGGTACAAAGAAGGAGTCAGGTGAAAAACATAAGAGAGAAGTAATGCAGCTCTTCAGACAATTGGAGCCCAGCTGTCTCCAGCCATACTTCAGAGACTAAAAGCCAAAGCTTGCCTAAGACCTTCAAGAGCTTTCAGAGAAGCTTCCCAGACAGAGCCAGCTTTCAAACTTCCTTCTGGTTTGCACAAATGTGAGATTAACGGGCAACTCAGTTGCCGTTAATCAAAGCCAAGTCAACTGAACTGAGGGGTTTTTTTCTGGTAAGAGCCATGCCAAAGACATCTCTGCCCTTCATAGGTATTGATTTGTAGGTGGTACACTTGTATTATTGAGCTGGAGGAATATATGAAAGGATGGTTTGTTCTCTCAGACAGCTGTTGTTTTAGGGATGTTGTTATTTTTTTAAAAAAATGAAATTAGTGTTCTTTTAACTTTGTGAAGCTGTCCAGAATCATCTGGAGCTGGGCAGCCTAGAAAATAGATAGATAGATAGATAGATAGATAGATAGATAGATAGAGAGAGAGAGAGAGAGAGAGAGAGAGAGACAGACAGACAGACAGACAGACAGACAGACAGACAGACAGACAGACAGACAGACAGTTTATTTTTTTTAATTTGAGCCCAAAAGTCAGGAGTATATTTGATTAAATTTAGTTTCACATTGTCACTGCTCACTTTTTTAGAGACGTCTGACTGAATACAGGAAGATTGGTTACCAAATCAAAACTCTCAAAAACAGAGTCCAAAGTTGAATGTACAAAACAGATCTCTCTCTTTCATGGCTGAATCTCAAGCATAGACTCAGAACAACATTACCTTTAACAATTTGCACACATAGCTGCCTTTAGAAACCTCCGTACTGGAAAACAGGCAACCACATTTCACCATTCTGGATGTGATAAAACTCTGAGAAAATAAAACTCCTCTACACCCCAAACCTAAGGATCGATGAGTTAAAATGTAAGAAGCTATGTTTTTATGGATCAAACACATTATGTGCCACAAAGAACATTTAAACAAGAATAATCCTTTACTTGCGTTATATGTTTTTTTCATTTTAATGATGAATAAGTATATATTCACATTTTAATTTTAAAAAAGTATTCAAGGTACATATTCAATAGGCAAAACAGAAACAGCACACTGAAGCCTGCCCAAAAGAAACACTTATTTTTTCTGTTGTTTTTTTTTTTTTTAAAAAAACCTTAATTGAACAAAAATGCATTCTAATAGTAATAAGCAAGGCTTGTTCTTGTAGGAGTAATAAACCTATGGTTAAACTTACTCAGTGCTGAAGGTGGGATTCGTATGATTAAATGTTCCTGCAAACACAGAGATAGATTCATAAGAACAATCATAACAATAATACCCCAACTAGATAATGAGGAAAGAAGAGTTCGATTCCTGTTCTTCTTCCTAGCATACTAGCTCTGTAAATGCAGAAATTTTATTTTATTATATTTTTAGTAATCCCAACAAAGGATCAATCAGGACTAGTCTGCACAAAAGTAAAAATTGATCAGGACTAGTCTGCACAAAATTAAAAATTGATACTGAAAATTCTGATATTCCTTATTATCATTGACCAATCCATAATCCAATTAACACCAATTAGTTAACTTTAAGACAGTAGAAACTTTGACCTCAAAACCCTGTCTAATGTTTTGTTAGAAAAATTGGAATTCTATTGCTGTAAGAGAAAACTGGGGTTAAGGCAGAGCCCAGGACTGCCACTAAATCATTTGAACGATAGAACTTTGGTTTAACTAAAGGAGTTTACTGAGATCTTTATTTGGTTACAGGTTTTCAGTCTAATAAAGAATTCTAAGATATTTACATGCTATATATGTATGTGTATTACTTAGGTGTATTATTCAGAAGGCACTATTGTTCAAAACACAATATGTACACTTAATTATTTCAATACTATGTATGTCATACCTACTATACACATTATACAAAATTCAGATGTAATTTTGCTGATCCATGGTACAGCAATCCAATAAACAAAACTGTCCGATTCAAGTATATGGAAGCATTACCATGGTGTTTCATGGACACCAAATCACTTCCATACCCAAACTTTTTGTGTATCAGTAAACGATGTGCACGATGCATAGTAAACAGTAAATCATGTGCACAGCAAAACTGTTGCACAATAGTAGGGGTTTTTCAAGAGATGTACATTGCACAGAACTATTGTTGTTGACCCAATCAATCACAGCACAGGGCATAAAAGTTGCCAGCCCTTAAAAGATAGGATGCTCTTCCTCAAGCATACAGCTCTAGAACCAAAATGAAAATGTAATGGAACAAAAAATGTCACAGGCTCATATATTATCATTAGTGATCCAGACATTTTCCAATGAATATACTTTGTGGAAGACAAAAGTTTGGGACTGGACTTGGGAAGAAGGTACTTAAATTCCTACAAAGCCACTAAGTTAATTGAGTGGCGTTCAGGCAATCATCAGCTCTTAGGTCAACCTGCCTAACAAGGCCATTCTGAGGATAAAAAGACATAATCCCATCTCAGCTTTGACAAATTGCTGCTTCTTGGATTAGTTGCTATTTCTCAGGCTAATGAAATCATGACAATAAGGATCTGCTATCCCAAAACTCCTGGGAGCAAAAGCAAAATGGAAATGAAAAATCATTCAAAAATCATTTAAAACGAGTCTTGTAAGCTTCACTGACTTTCAGTCAAGAAAGTCTTTCCCCAGCCTAGTCTGGTTCTTTCAAAATATGGTGGACTAAACAACCCCTAAGATCCTCCAGCCACATTGAATGATAAAAACTAGTTAAACACCTCTACAGCTTGATTGAGAAGCTGCTGTAGACATGGCTAGACCCACCTACTGGCTTTTAAAAATACTTGGCTGTCTGCTTTCCTCTTTCAGCATGTTCATTCATTCGGATTAGCCAGCAGCAAAGAAACCCAAAGAGAAACAGCCTGAGAGAAGCTAAGGGATCAACCAACCTCTTTCCTCCTAAAGCAGCTTTTCCAATGTCTGCAAGCAAAGGGATGTGCAGAGCATTCAAGCCCCAAAGTCCATACAGCGGACTGGAAATCTCAGAAAGTGAGAATGTTCCCTGAAATAAACCCTTACTCAGAAGAATACCTTTACAATCTCTTTCATTCAGTTGCTTCTCTCTGAAAAAACCGTCACAAAGAAGGCTGGAGCCTGAATTACTTCTTCCCTTAGATAGTTTGTCTTTCACTACCTTCCCACTTTGGATGCAACAGGGTTGAATTTATTACTAAAGTCACTAATGGCACTGATTTCCAAATATAGCTGTATCTTAAATGGAACCTGAGACAAGGCGTTATGCCTACTTCAACCTTAACTGCCACTCCTAAAACTTGTTCCACCCCCCCACACACAAAAAGCCCTAGTTTTTAAACAACTCTTGGGCCAGTTGAACATATGGAAAGATTGTGCATCAGATGAATGACAAAACTTTGGTCTTTAAGCCCACCCCGCCAGCCTAGTATCTAAATCAGGGGTAGTCAACCTTGGCTCTTTTATGACTCGTGGACTTCAACTCCCAGAATTCCTGAGCCAGCTAAGCTGGCTCAGGAATTCTGGGAGTTGAAGTCCAGGAGTCATAAAAGAGCCAAGGTTGACTACCCCTGATCTAAATTATGGCCCACTGTCCAGCACACAGAATAAAGGCACCTTAGGCACAGTGATTGAAGGCACAGATAATATATATTAAAGTGCCAATCCTATACATCCAAGATGCGGCCATACACACATAGAAAAAAGTTGTATTTCTTTGAATCCGACTATGGAACGGTTGCTAATTAGCAATTAGATACGGACTTCTGTCCGACTGTTAAAAGGAAAGTGTTGCAAAAGAAGTGTTGGGTGTCGTTGTGGCTTTGCCTTCCTCCTCTTTACAAATATTTCTCCAGGCCCGAGGAGAAATTTGACTGTCTCACGTAGGGACTGGAGGCGGCGGCCGCGGTTCCAAAATGGCCGAGCCCATTGAGTTGCGAGGCTGCGAGGCCCACCAGCTGCTCCGCGTGTTCCCCGCAGGAAGAGGCAGGGCGGCCGGGTGGTTGCCCAGCCAGCCTGCTGGGGGCTCCGTACAGCTGCGAGTGGGGAGGGGAATAGGCGCCGGGAGGCACCGCTAGGTGGCCCGACGGGGAGGCGGCGTAGGGGTAGGTCGGGGCTGCGGGCTGCCGGCCCATTAAGCCGGGACTCAGTTGCTGCGCCTGGAAATAGGTCTCCGTCGGGTTGCCCAGAGGACAGGGGCCCAGCTCGCCCACGCTGTTCAGGCCCAAGGAATGGTAAGGACCCAGGTCTATCCCCATCGCCGAGGAGGCCTGCAGAGCAGCTGCCTGGTGTTGTTGTTGGTGTTGCTGTTGTTGTTGTTGCTGCAACTGCTGCTGTTTGGAACTAATCAGACTGTCGATGCTGAACATTCGCGCGGGCGGCGCCCCCGGGTACTGGGGAAGGGCGGAAAACTGCGGGCTGTAGGCGCGGACGGGCGAATAGACGGGGTCGCCGCCGCCGCCGCCCGGGTAGCCTAAAGCTCCGGAGCCACCGCAGGGACCGGCCCGTCCAACCGAGGCCGCGCTGGGGGTAAAGGCGCTGGCGCTGGGCACGTAGCCCGGGTAGGTGGTGAGGTCGGTGCGCTTAAAGCGCTTCCTGCGGCGCAAGAAGGAGCCGTTGTCGAACATGTCCTCGGCGGCCGGGTCCAGGGTCCAGTAGTTGCCCTTGCCCGGGTGGCCCGGCTCGCGGGGGATCTTGACGAAGCAGTCGTTGAGCGTCAGGTTGTGGCGGATGGAGTTCTGCCACTTCTTGGGGTTCTCCCGGTAGAAGGGGAAGCGCTCGGTGATGAATTTGTAGATGCCGCCCAGCGTCAGGCGCCGCTCCGGCGCGTTGGCGATGGCCATGGCGATCAGCGCGATGTAGGAGTAGGGGGGCTTCCCTCGCTGCACCGGCCGCTTCCTCCGACGGCCGCCGCCTCCCGCGCTGGCCGAGGCGCCGGGACCGGGCGGCTGGTCGTCGGCGGGCTGCTCGGTTCCTCTCTCCGCCGGGCTCCCCCTGGGCTCCGACTTGATCAAGAAGGGCTCCGCTTTGCAGCTCGACGGGGAGGTCCGGGGCATCGTTGGGGAATCCGGGCCGGTGCCCTGACCGGGCGAGTGGAAGGCGTCGGCTGTCATGGTGCACTTACCCGAGAAGAAGGAGAAACCGGCTAGATTCATATACGGAGAAGGCCGGGGGTGGAAGGGAGCGACGGGGGCGAGTGAAAGGGAGCGGCGGCGGCTCAGGCGAGGACCAGGTAACGAGGCCGGCGGGGTCGCTTTATATATCTCAGTCCTGGCGCCACCCCGGGGCTACCCTTGAACGGGGCGGTGGCTGCCCACCCACCTGGGTGCGATCCCCGCTCCCGACGACCGAGTCAGCGCTCGGAGAACGAGGCGGGCAGCTGACATTCTCTGTGCAGCGCTGGAAAAAAAAAAACCCAGGCTGGATGTCTTTCGCTACCTGCGCCAGGTGGAAGGGGCCGTTTCTTCTCGCCCGGTTGCAAGAGCAGCCCCATCCTCGGCAACCCGTCCCAGGACTTCCAGTGGGACTTCCAAACCGCTTTGGAGATTTGGAAAGGCAAAAACTGCGACGGTTGCGCGAGAGCGGGGTTAGTTCTGGGTGGTTTGCAGGAGGCCGTCCCCGTGGTGTGTGGAAATTGGCCGCGGATGAAATTTGGTTGAAAGGCCACGGATAGCAACAGGGCGCAGAAAGAACGCCTTGCAGTCTCCTTCTCTTCCCCGACACGGAGAGGCTTGGGCAAAGGCTACCCAAAAGATGAGAGGGTTAATGGAAGGAGTTTAAACCGTTCTTGAGTGAATGGGCCAGTTGCAGAGTTAATTTTATTAGATACTCCCAAGTCACTTAGCAGGATCAAAGGATGCTTCCCCCCCCCCCCTCAGAGAATTTTAAAGCATGGCATCCACGCGTTGTTTTCCCATTTCGTGGAAGTACCGTTCCTTCCGCCAGTGCATTTTCCCCTTGTGTCCGGGAAAAATAACCCCACCCCAAACTTTTCTTTTCCCCTCCTTGGCAATCCTCCCCCTCCTGCCTTCATTGGCTCTCTATTGGTTCTGTCTTAAACCGTTGCAGATGGTGTCCTCCTGATTGGTGTGAAGCAAGGATCAGTTTCCCTTCTGGCTTTCTGGCTTTTCCCTTTTGGCACCTTGGGGGGGGGGGAGGGAATGTCTCCCAATAAGGGGACTGCAGAATTGGGGAAAATAACAGGGTAGAAATAGCCTTCGAGTGAGAAAAAAGGCAGTCCCTGTCATAAATGTGCATTTATCTTGATACTTACAGCCAAAAGACTGCTGTAGAGCAGTTATCCTAATTTCATAAGGCTGTGGAGAAAAACGGTTGAAACTGACAAATGCAAGTCAGTATGGAAAAAGATGGTGACAACTAAAATCTCATCCTTGGGCTTCTCTCCAGGACTTCTACTCAGCATGGGATATGATCAGGCCAAAGCACTCATTAAACAGTGTGCAAGAAGTGGACACAGAATGCCAGCCGGACTTAGCCAGGTTCCCAACCTTTAGTGCCAGTGAATCCAACAAGTACTCTATCTACTCTATGGCATATTTAACTAATCTTGAAGAAGAACCTAACTACTGGAAGGCTTTTACTCGGGTGTGATACCCATGGTGCTGCAGTGGTTAGAATGTTATATTGCAGGCTAATTCTGCCAACTGTCCATAGCTCGATTCTCACCAGCTCAAGATTGACTCAGCCTTCCCTCTTTCCGAGGTCGGTAAAATGAGGACCCAGATTGTTGAGGGCCATATGCTGACATTTCATAACTATATAAAGCCTAAGTGCAATTGCTATACCTACTCAGCTGTCCTTGAAAGAAGATACAGGAAGATCCTCTGTCCAGAGAGACTATTCCCCCATGACTCTGGACACTAAAAACAACAGAACATGTACTTCTCTACAGTTTACACTACAGAGGCATTCATACTAGCCTCATCTCACAATTATTACGTAAGTACCCAGGACACATAGAACGATTCTACACCTCTCTGTTCTCTCAGATTACCAACCCTGCCCAGGTTCTGTGCAGCTGTACTTAAAATCCATTAGGTTACCTGTGCCACAAACCAGCTTTAATGAGCACGTCTTTCATCAGTACAGAGTGCTGGGCATTGTGATAGATTTATCCCAAAGGTGCTTTTTCAAAAGGCAACTGGACTTTGTTTTTCCAGTTGCTTTTTGGAAAAGCACCTTTGGGACAACCATGATCTGGAGGACTGAGAATCTCCATAGACATTGTGATAGGTTTAATCTGCCAAGCTCCCCTGTTCTGATTTACACTTCCTCTTTGTCATTTTAGATTAGTTTTAGGGGGTATTTTGGTTTATATTTTTGTTTTTATACCTTTGGGCTTTTTTATATGTAATTTTATTTTGTTGTGTCTTTTGTGCTTTTTAATTTCTTGCACCCCACCTCCTTATGCTGGCTGCAATAAAGGTTTGATTTGATTTGACAAAGGCGGGGAGAAAGTGGTAAGTGATGCAAAAGTCCAAGTTAGCATCTCTCATTGTTCTCTGGACACTGAAATGAGGAGAAATAGGGCTGCTGCATTTTAAAGATACTTCAGAATACTGCTAAAATAGACACGATTACATAGTGGTGTTCTCTCTTCTATCCTGCTGGGGTACTGAGAGAAATTGGTTAAGGAAATGAGGTGGGAAAGCTGATGGGTATGAAGAGAATTCAGAACATAAAGTGCTAACAGAGAAAGAAAGAAGGGAGGCAGAGAGGGAGGCAGGGAGGGAGGGAGGGAAACTGGTATTGTGGTTTAGTGCAGGGGGAGGAAGGAACAGGAGAATTGGTGAGGCAGTCCATCTCCAGTGAATGGGAAGGAGCAAAATCAGTAGGGTACTGCTGCAACTGCATGTTCAACAGGAGCATCTCTCTCTCTCTCTCTCTCTCTCTCTCTCTCTCTCTCTCTCTCTCTCTCTCTCTCTCTCTCTCTCTCTCTCTCTCTCTCCCTCTCCCTCTCCCTCTCCCTCTCCTTTCCCTCTCTCCCTCCCTCTCTCTCTCTCTCTCTCTCTCTGCCTCCCTCCCTCCAGAACTGATAACAATCCCAAAACAAGTTTCCTTCACATAAATTGCATCCTGCTGCCACAAAACTATTCACACTTAGGAATGTCCCATTGAACACAGTGCAATTTACTTTTGACAAGGTAGACATAAACACTTGCTTTTTTTATTCTTTACCACACAAGAAATTGTATGGAAGAAATTTTGCAAGATAAATTTCCCAAAACTGAAAGAACGGAAAAGAACAAGAATTGACGTGGGAGAAGTTTTTCTATGGCAGAGCAGAGTCTCCTTATGTTGATCAGGATTCCATTCTAAGCTCCTTCTCCCCTGGGACCGAGAGGAGAGGGGCTGGAGAGCATTTCCAAATCCATCTTCTGTACACTTTCCCTTTTCTTGTTTTTATCAAAAGCTTTCATGAAGTAGAGATTGAGTTGGCTGATGCATCAAGCCTTTCTTCAGCTGACATTTATTATTATTTGGATGTAAAGAATCCATTACCTGTTACAGAACTGCTACAAGAGTTGTATGTTTCCAATGGAGACTGGCAATAGGAAATAGTAGTGCTTTTACCTCCCAAAACCAGGTTATGTATGCATTCAGTTTATACACTTTTCCATCCATCAGGATATTGTAAGAACAGAAATAAAACAATTAAGCATAATTTAAATACTCACAAATGCTTCTCTTCAAATGTATTTCTATATCAATGCAGATTGGAAGAACCAACAGCGCTCCAGTTAGATTATTCACTCTTACCAGGTCAATAATATCCTGTCTGCTAAAGAGATCTGCTTTTCCCCCCAAAGCTAGTTAACTCTTTTATGCCACTTTAAAATACTTTGAAGAAGGAGGGATAAAAAAAAATAATACTTCAGAATTTTGGTGTTGGAGAGGACTGCTAAGAATACCATGGAAGTCAAGAAAATAATGATATGGATAATAGAACATATTAATCCAGAGTTTTCACTTGAGACACAAATTAACAGACTCATGTTATCATATTTCAGAAACATTATGCAAAGACTAGGCTCTCCTGAGAATTCCACAATGCTGGGAAAAAATGGAACAGAAACAGAACAAGTGGATGACCAGCAGTCAGATGAATCAACTCAATCATAGCAATAATGGGTGCATGGATGGGAGACCTGAAGGCCAGGTGGGGGACAGATTATCCTAGGGAGGGCCTATGTAGTTGCTACAAGTCAATGCCAACTTAATGGTACATTATTGATCAAAATTGCAGAAATTATTTTGTTGAAAACGTCTCCCTCCCTCATAAGCCAATAAATGTTCCTATATAAATGTGTGCTTCATTTATGTCTGCAGAATGATGGCTTGTTAAACATCATCTAATTCCAAACTGAGTCAGTCAAAATGAATACTTAGAACGTAGTTTGTAACTGCAAAGAAACTATTTGGTAAATACAAAGGCTGTTTCAAACTTCTATCTGCAGTTTGAATCAGCATCATTATATCCTTATATCAAGCAATCTGGATCACCCAGTGTTGGTCGTATTGCTTCCCAGCTTCAAATTTAGGTAGTCTCCTATTACCATTTCAGTTTTTGAATTGAAATTGTTTCCTGGTTAAACCAACAAGGATACAACACAACAAAAAGATGTATAAATCTGTGCTCCTGAATTACCCCTTTTCAGGATAATCAAATCAGGTATCCTTCCTCTGGGATTTTCTATAAATGTGAGCCTATTCAGTGGTATGGAGTCATGTCTCTACAAGATATCTACACGAAAGCAGGTCTTGTTTATTTCAAGGCTAGGTGGCTTCAAAAGGCTGGCATTCTATGAACAATGACTTAGGAGAAAACCTCTGGATAGGAGGTTGGACCTGGCATGATACTTCTGTTGTGTACATACTTAAACTCGGAATACATGAGAATGGTGAATTGCAGTTATAACGTTAGGAAGAGGAGCGAGCAATGCCAATCAAATTGGCAGATGTTATTTATAACAAGATGCAGAACAAAAGCTCTGCAATTTACAGAGTTTTCATATAATCACCTGAGGATGCTGAGGATGGAATTAATATTATTATATTATGGCCAACTAGCAAGGCTGGAATCTGCCAATTTTCAAGGCTTTCCCACTGAATCCAATGCACCAAATAAATGAAACCCAAACTGAATGACTGTATGAATTTTAGTGAATTCATTGTAATGAAATTGTCTGGGAATAGTTCTTTCACATTTCTGTATTTACTATTACACTTACTCATTGCTTACTTAAGCATGTGTCCCTTCCTGCACATTCTGGGCTTTGCTTTTCCATTGTTTGGGATTCCTCTTGTAAAGCAGGCACCCACTGATTGTTGCCATAAACATGGTTCTTCTCATTGCTGTGCTCCATATTTCTGAAGTTTCCTTGACACATGGTTTACTGAATATGCTACATATAAGATTCATCCATGCTGCTTTTACCATGTTTTCCTCCTGTCCTGGAGCTGGAAATCCAGGCACCATAAATCTTCCATCCTTCCTGCATATTCAGGATGAGAAGATGTCCTAGAAAATTGATTGTGTATGACAAGTTGTCCTTCCATCAGCTGCAATTACATGATCTCTTTCCTGTGAGCCTTTCTTCAGGTGCATCTAAGTGCAGCACACAGATGTCCCCGCATTTGTCCTCTTTTCCTGCTGGGTCCTCATGAACTGTCGTCATTGCCTTAAATTGTCTCAAGTAGAAGCTCCTTCATGCCTCCAATCTGTGGGTTGAACTAAGAGATGGGTTGTAAAGGAAGATGGAAAGAACAAGCAAACTTTGTCCTTGACTGGTGCTGCATGAAATAGTTCCTGGACCACATATACCATCAATAAAAAACATCAAAATGTACGGCATTGTGAAGCTTTGCAGAAGCAACTGAAAATTTGTAATATATATGCACTGATAATAAAAGCAGCAGTACACAGAATGCAGCTCTTTCTGACCATTAAAATTGAACTTCTGTGTAGCACAGGACTAAAAACTTTCAGAAGAGAATTAAACCTGCTCCCACCACCACCACAAACACATACACAAGGATGTTCTGGTGCTCTTTCAAAGCACTAAGTGTATGTAGTACACTTAGCCTATGAAATATCTGACAAATGCCCCAGACATAGTGTTCATGAGAACACTATTGGTGAAGCATGCCAGATTGTAACCACAGCAAGAATTGTGTTGGGAGAAAAGAAACAACAATGAAAAGGAAAAGTGCTGGAAGAACTAAGGATGACTTTAAGTTGACTTTGGGTTGTGGATATTGTGAAGGCAATATCATAATGAAGTTCCATCACATTAAAAGAGCTGACATGACATCTTTGTTCCACTGTTGAAGACACCGGAGGATGCACATCTTCCATATGTCATTGCAGAGGACCATCTAGAAAAGGTTGAAGTTTCTTGGTTTTTACCTTGAAAATGTTTTGCTTCTCATCTAAGAAGCTTCTTCAGTTCAGTTCATCAATTCTGAACTGAAGAAGCTTCTTGGATGAGAAGCGAAACGTTTCCAAGATAAAAACCAAGAAAGTCCAGGTGCCTTTTAAAAAGCACCTTTGGGACAACCATGACCTGGATTATTGAGAATCTCCATAGACATTGAGCTCTGATGTT
Source organism: Protobothrops mucrosquamatus (assembly GCF_001527695.2). Classification (NCBI taxonomy): domain Eukaryota; kingdom Metazoa; phylum Chordata; class Lepidosauria; order Squamata; family Viperidae; genus Protobothrops; species Protobothrops mucrosquamatus. The sequence goes on from NW_015386470.1 coordinate 1,215,319, forward strand.
AGGAAATGTGAGGATAACAGATCTGGAGAACTGAGGGAATCATGCAGCTGCTAAATTGTGCCAAAGTAGAATTTATCTAGTTAGTAGCAGTAACTTCATGCAAAAATTTCTCACATGTCCCAAGTGTGACAACATCAAGTATGAAACTCATGTTTTTGATAACTGCCTTGGTTGACCTCCATTTCTAATGGCCCAATTGATGGGTCAGTAACCTATCTCTTTATGCCAATGTTATAGTTTCTGGGCTGCTCATTACCATGTCTTCCATTGTAGTCTTCACCTGCCTGTTTCATTTCTCCATCTAATTTTCTTGACAGTGGCAATAATGTTCATTTGTAACAAGATGGGCTCTTCCTGCCCTCAAGGCTTTGAAAATCTCTGTGTCAGTATGCATTTCCTTCCCTGTCTCAAAGTTTACATGTTCTAAGCCTGAAGCTGGTATTTTGAGGCTCTTTTAAAAAATTGCTCAATGGCTTAGAAACCAAGATCTCAAAGTCCACCTATCTCACTAGGTGTCTGTTGTTGAATTTCCAATTGCAGGCAAATAAAATTAATGGAAAATTCATTTTTATCTCCATTAAATAAAATATCATAAAGAAGAGTCGGGTTTGCTTTATACTTCATAGTAGACGAAGGACTATGCTAAAATAATCCTGAGACAATGCTGACTCCAAATTTAGAGATTGCTCTCCAAAACTAAAGATTCTTATAGAGTTTGGTAAGTCATCATATAGAACTTCATAGATTTCATTGACATGTTTTTAGAAATTCTCTATAACAGCAAATTACCATTTCTAATCTATTCTTGATCCCATGGATTTAAAATGAAAGAAACAATATCTGACATTTATTAAGCTATCTAGGCCTTTTAGGGATTTCAAACAGAATCGAAATCTTGATGAAGTTCAATTTTGCTTTGATCTCCAATTTTGAACTCAACATCTAATGTTTGGATTTTGTAATTAGGATTTGACACTCTGACCAGTTAAATTTACTACATTATAAACCAGTTATATATTATATTGAGTGTTGTCACCCAATATTGATGGGTTAGGGTTATCAGCTATTAACAATGACTAATGTTCACTGTTACTGGTCACCAATAGATTGTCAGATATTATAAAATATTAATTGCTACATCCTAGGCATTGTCTAATACTGACTACTGCTGTGTCATTACCTTCAAATCTTACTGATTATTCTTTAAAAATATAGGGCTGGTATTTAAATATTTACTGACATGTTTTATATGAGGGCATAACATTATAATGCCTCAGAATTATGGCTCTTGCTGCCACAATTGTCAACCATCCCTCCTTTGGCTTTGTATTTAGCAGGAAAGGGTCTTAGCAGAAGGGCTTCTGTTTCTATGAGAAGATCTTCATTAACATCTACCTCACTATAGGATCTTTAACAGGTCTAATAATTAGTAGCCTGGGAGCATGATTCTGATTCCTTGACTCATGTTCATTAAACACGAGAAACACACACACACACACACACACACACAGAGAGAGAGAGAGATAGACAGAGACAGAGACAGAGACAGAGAGACAGAGACAGAGACAGAGATAAAAGTTTGCCTGAACATGGCTACAGAATGAAAAATATCTAATATGAATCAACTGCTTTGAGTATGAAAATATTTGAGAAATGCCTATCCCCAGAATTCAGATAAAGAATGCATATAATACTCACCAGTGCTTTTTTTCTAAAAAAAAAAAAAAAAAAAAAAGGTGCCAGAACTCACACACGTCATACAACCCGCCTTGCCTACCCTACAAGGTTCCATCCAAAAAAGGTGCCGGAACTCCGTTCTGTGCGTTCTATGAGAAAAAAAGCCCTGATACTCACAAAAACAAAGGTTTTCAGATATAATTACCAAATGCTGCTGAGAGTCAAACTAAATGTTATAGAATCAAGCAGAGAGAGAGTCTGGCCTTCTTTGCATGACCCACTGAATCCACCAATAATCCACCTTGGCTAGGTTTGCCCAACGCATTAGACTAAAATGTGGTTGAAAAGTTTCTGGCTCTCCCTCATTTCCCCCTATTTGTGGCTTGAAGATATCCCAGTATGTTATTTTTTTCCCTGCCATGTCCTCATGGTGTTGTCTTTCTTTCATCCTCGGCAAATAATTGAACAAGTTTGAAGTTAGCTTAGTTCTCCTAACTGGAAGATGCTTTTTGATGGTGTGATTAATGAAGCAATTTGGGTTTGAGATTCCCCCAGATCTTACTCATCGTCTCCCTCCCATCACCATACATTGCTCCCCACGGCCATTTCTGCCTACATAATTTCTGTCTGGAGTTTTATTTAAGGCTTCTAATGTGGGCTCCTTAGATACGGGATTCTTTTAACCACAGGCCAGTTTAAATTGGAAAAGAGAGCTGTGCATTTGTTGTTTTGTCACCATCTGTAATGGGCTGTGAGAATAACCTGGAGGAATAGGAGGAAGAGCCACAACCAAGACAATGGTCAGATAAAAGATATCTGAGTCCAAAGCAGAAGTGTAATTTAAGAAAACATCTCAAACCAGATTCTAGTTTTCTTAGCGATAAAAGCAGGGTTCAGGGAGGTGCTTTCAGCCTTGCAAGTTTCTGTTACTGTAACCCTGTAATAAACATGGTTTTAGCATTGATAATTTTGGTTTTCAAGTCTGGTATGCCTCGAAGGGCTAACACCATCATGTGCAGTACTGATAGTCTTCATTTAGTGACCATTCACAGTTACAACAGTAATGAAAAAGTAACTTTAATACCTTGCATTTATGATCTTCGCAGGTCTGTGGAGAAAAGGACAACTGAAGTAAGATCATAAGTAGAGTTGCTGGTTCCAACAGTGGTCATTAAACAAGGACGGCCTGTAAAGCTGTCCCCCCAATTCTGCTGACACGCTTTTGCATGTTTTTCTTCTTAGTCGTGAAAGCTATTCCATGTGCTTAAAGTCTGATACGTTGAGTTGGCTGACTTTGGTTCCTGTGACAAGGTGAATCCCTCAGTCATGGATGTTTTGGTAGGACTAGAAACTGAGGAAATAGATTCAATTTTTAGAGAGAATCTGCCTTCTTGAGTGGTGGTATGAGCTTGTATGAGTCAAGCAGCAGCAGAAATGGGGAGAAAAGGAAAATGTCTGACTAAAAGTGGAGAAGGCAGGTGCACTGTATTAACAGGGATGGAGGAGAAATGAGGCAGTAGATATCTCTTGCTAAAGGTGGCCTTAAAAAAACACTCTGAGGAACAGGGTGTTTTGCCTCCCTGGATTTGGTGCCTGGGAAAAAGCCTTTGCCTCCTCCAAAGGGAATAATGGCTACTCAAAAAGCACTTTTCAACAAGGTTTTAGAAATGAAAGGAAGAAAAAAAGGAGGGAAAAATAAAGTTGGAAAATGGTCTCTTAACATGTCTCACTTAGGCTCAGGATGAGTCAAATTTCAATGGAAAGAGAATCTTTTTCCAATGATATTCTCCTAAGCAATGAAGGAATAAAAACACTTAAGATATTTAGATAGGCAGAGATGTAGATAGGTGATAGATGTCACTGTCGCAACCGTGTGAAGTTACAATGCCCCTGAAAAAGTGACTTAGGGCTGGTCTTCTCACCTGCAAACATGGCAGCATTCCCCACAGTCACATAATTAAATGTGGGCATTTGGCAGCCAGTATATATTTATGAGTCCCAGGGTCGTGTAGTTACCATGTGTGACCTTCCCAGTCAGCATCTGGTACTGTAAACAAAGTCAATGGGGAAAGCCATAATGACCAAATGATTCATTTAACAACTGCAACCGGGGCCAACGATCATAAAACCACGCATGACTAACTAACAATTGTTTTGCTTGTCCCAAAGGTGCTTTTTCACGAGGCAACTGGACTTTCTTTTTTCTCTTTGAAGACTCTTTTCGCTTCTCATCCAGAAAGCTTCCTCAGGTGTGACTGGATGGCGGGGAAGCTGAAGAAGCTTCTTGGATGAGAAGCGAAATGCCTTCAAAGAGAAAAAAAGAAAGTCCAGTTTCCCCATGAAAAAGAACCTTTGGGACAACCATGACCTGGGTGACTGAGAATCTCCATAGACAATTGCTTTGCTTAACAATGGAAATTCTGTTCATCATTGTAGTTATAAGTCAAAGGCTACCTGTACTACATAATTTTTTGTGTGCTCCAGAATATGTTGAGAGTCTTCAACTCAGTAGTGGGGAAATGCTTAAAAATCTATAATTGGCAAAGAATTGGCATTCTGTAGTATAGAATGATGAAATATCTATAACAAATTATGTCCCAGTTTGGACAAGGCAAGAGTTATGGCTGCGATTGGTTACTGTGGGGTTATCTGTGAAAAGTGTCAAAAAGTTGCAATTACTGGAAAAAATATGTCTTATTGGGAGACAACTATTATTTCTCTCTCCACCTGCTCCTTTTAAGCATTAATCTGGCTTCAGTTATTCTGATAAACACTTTGGGAAGCGTTATTCAAGCATTGGCCAATCCTTCTCAACGTGAATTGGCTACCAAATTGTCTTCCGGGCACAATTTGAGGTGCTGGTTTTGCTTTTCAGTGGCATAAATCATTTAAGATCAGGTTATCTGCAGGACTGTTGTTTCCCTATGAAGCTGGATCAGTGATTCTGGTAAGAAGGTCATCTTCAGAAGAGCTTTTCCCATTGATCTAAGTGGAGAAATCCTGAAGTTGAAACTCAAGTACTTTGGCCACCTAATGAGAAGGAAGGACTCACTGGAGAAGAGCCTAATGCTGGGAAAGATTGAGGGCAATAGAAGAAGGGGACGGCAGAGAATGAGGTGGCTGGATGGAGTCACTGAAGCAGTAGGCGTGAGCTTAAATGGACTCCAGAAGATGGTAGAGGACAGGAAGGCCTGGAGGAACATTGTCCATGGGGTCATGATGGGTCGGACATGACTTCGCAACTAACAACAACAACAACTTCTCCTATAAAGCTCCCAAACTATAGAATGTATTTCCTAAGCATAGGTAAAAGGATGAGACTTTTGCTAAGTTAGTAATTAACTTACTTACTAGATGTGGTGTGTATTTTGATTTTAACTCTATTAATTTTGTTTTACTTCATGCATCATAGGCCTTAAATGTGGGAATAAATCAAGAAGCAGTAAAAAAAAAATAGAAGTGAGATTTCCCAACTTTATTCTGAATTTGATGGGTAATTGACTGACTCAGCTGTTCATGGTACACCAACCTTTCCATGCCTCTGCAAAATAATGCTGTCGATTAAGCTGCCACTGCCAATAGAAAATTATAAAGGGGGCAGTGAATATGACTGGCTGACCTTCAAGTCAGATGTTAACAGCTTTAGACAAGTGTGGGAGTTTTACACCCGTATCTGCAGAAAAATCTGATGTTTAGTCCCCTAACTGTGAACAGGTCATCCTTAAAGCTCTGAACATCCTAGGGAAAAAAGCAAAAAAAAAAAAAAAAAAAAAAAAGGAGGGGGGGAGGGCCTGGGGGAATTGTGCAGGTCTTAATCCTTCTGCCATTCTGCATATTCATGGAACATTGTCATAACACATCAGGCAGTTCGGTGGGACAAAAGATCTGTCGGCACCCCCCCTCCCCATTCCTCTGATGAGCCAGGAGACAAATGCTGAGTAAACACTTGGAAACCATTCACTGAGCCGTTCTCGTCTGGATGAGAAAGACCTGGCTCTTTCTTGCAGATCCAGAGCTGCTCAACTTAATAAAGTACGGGCCACGGCTTGTGAAAAGAGTGGCCTACGAATGATGAAAACATGGATTATCTCATTGCGCTCTCCTTGTAGCCAGCAGGGCTTGCATTTGAAGTGCACTTGGTCTGACATGCAATTACACACACACACACACACACACACACACACACACACACCAAAAAGGAGGGGCGGCCAGCTGGGATGGCAGCAGTGATAGGGTGGGTCTGCATTTGGAGAATGTAGCAATGGTGCTTGCAGTTTCTCCCTGAAACCTATCTGCTCCTTTTTGGCACCAAATTATTATCCAGGTTCAAATCAGTATCTTGGCAAGCATGGATCAAACACTTCTTCCTCAGTAACAGAATAACAGAGTTGGAAGGGACCTTGGAGGTCTTCTAGTCCAACCCTCAAGCAGGAGACTCTCTACCATTCCAGGCAAGTGTTTGTTCAGTAAATTGTTAAAAGCTTCCACTGATGGAGCACCCATAACTCCCGAAGGCAAGCCATTCCACTGGTTAATTGTTCTCACTATTAGGAAATTTGTTAGGAAATGTTAGTGAATTTTAGTAAATAAGGAACAACAAATAGTAGTGGTACCACTAGCTAACTGTAAGTCACGAGGGTCTTGCAATAGTTGATTATGTTTTGCTTCCAGTTTACAAAGGAGAAACTGAAGATGAACAATAGTGAATCCAAGCTACTTAGCACATTTCCAGCATTTGAACTCAGGACATTTTAATCCAAACCCAATTCTCTTATTATTACTCCAAGTATAGCTACACATCAAATATAGTTCTCCTTTGCAGTACTTTCTTCCCGATAAGTCCTTGGCACACATTATACTCAAGTATTATACTCAAGGGACCAGCACATTATGCTCAAGCTTATAATTAGGTCTACAAAGGCTCTGTGTTTGTATGTATGTGTGTACATGCTTCCTAAAAAGCAGCTTAAGGAGAGCGAAGAATTCAGATGAAACATCTTGCTGCCTTCTACAGCTGCTTTTCATTGTAAAGAACTCCACTGGATTTCTATATCAAATAAAGCCAGTTTTTTTTAGAGGACTGTACTTAAAGCCATTTAGCCAAGATCAGAAAGGTTATTTTGCACATGCCCAACAGCAGTAACATTTTCGTCTCTCTTTCATAAGGCATTTTCTTGCCATATCAGAAAAAAGCAGTTCAGGAAGTAGGCAAAACCTGTGAAATACTAAATTAGTATTCAGGTTCCGTAAAATACTAAAATTGCAGCTCCCAGTTTTCACAGGTATCAATTGCACTAGCAGCCATTGTTGTTTGCTCAAGAGAACCAAAGTTTTCTTAAATTCAATTGTTTAACATTGAAGGAAAATAACATTCAAGTGGATGAAGCAGCATTAAATACACAGTGCTTAGACCATGCTGTGTTTTCTAAGGCTACTTCGAGCTGACATAATAATATTTATATTTCTTACATAAATATTGAAGTGATACACTTCTTAATTAAGGGGCATGATAAAAGACCAAGAAAGCAAAGATCTCCTAGACCTAGAGAAAGAAGAGCTAACTCAAATATACAGAAGAACCGTATAAAAAAAGATTCCCCAAATTGGTGACATGTATGAAGACTTGATTATGGAGTTAGAAGTAGACTTTCAAAGAAATAAAGTTAAATGGGCTCTAAAAATATTGCTTAAATTGTAGGAGCTGATGAAATACCAGCTAAAGCAGGGGTCTTCAAACTTGGCCCTTTTATGACTTGTGGACTTTAACTCCCAGAATTCCTGAGCCAGCATGCCTGTCTGAGGAATTCTGGGAGTTGAAGTCCACAAGACATAAAAGGGCCAAGTTTGAAGACCCCTGAGCTAAAGTGTTTAAAATCTTGCAAAAGGGTGGTGTGAGAAATACTTGAGGTTTACAGCTGATCTGAAAAACATCCATGTCTATTCCAGTGACAAAAAAGAGCAGTGCTTTAAAAAAACCCTCTCAAACTCCTACATTTACCTCATAGGCTAGTAAGATGATTACTTGATTCTGCAATCCAGATTTCAAGAATTCAGTGAACAAGATTTGCCAAATATGGACTTCTGGTTTACCATCACAGCCTTGCAGCCGCTGGAAGGCAAGCTCCATCTTCCGCATTCAATTTCGCACTGCTGGGGGACCCTGGAAAGGGTCGAAAGTCACCCTGTAGGGGCGACAAGCAAGGAGGGGATCTCTGCTTGATCATGGGAGGGCGGTAGCCCTTCCGCTTGATCTGGGGCAGCCCTCCAAACTGGCGGACGAAAGACCGGCCATCGAAATATGGCCCGTCACTAGGCTGCAGATAGCCGAAGTCAAACTTACCACCAGGCACTTCTAAAGCAGAGACTGGGTGAGATCTGAACTTTTCTTTAATCCTAACTATCTTTTCTACTTGTGTAAGCTTCCCAAAGTATTTTTCCCCCCAGTGGAGAGAGGGAAGGGAAATCCTATCCTACCCTCTAAGAGCAGCGGCTACTGACTATCCAGGGAAGTTTAAAATGCTGAAAGAATAACCTTATTTTAATTGGATTTATATGTTTCTAAAATTTGGGGACCAAAAGATTTCTTATCCCTATTGAAGATTTGGGTTTTTACTTACAAAAAAGAAGTAAAATTGAAAAAAGAATTATAAAAATTTTGGACTTAAAAAACCTTAAATGGCAATGGTGACATCTTGTGGCTAAATCTGATACTACAACCTGTTATTGTCTAAAAGAGACTTGGCTTGAAGCCCAGACTACAGATAAGACTGCTTCAACCTTGGCAGATATCAGCTGTGAGAAGCTCAGCTGTGTTCTATACGCAGTGATAAAATTATTTTTATCCCCTGATTGTAAAGCTTTTAATTTAATACACCACTAAGAGAATATGGATGAAGATTAGGAACAGACACTTTCTATGTTGAAAGCAATTCATGAAACTATTCTTATAGCTTCTGACGAAATAAGATGCTATAGAAAAGAACAAGATGTCAGCCTAGATATTCAAACCCTAACTTTGACTACAATTAAAGAATCAACTATACAGAAGCCAATAGAAGAAGTGGAACAATCAAACACTATGACAGAGGATTCAATGGACCAACAAACACAGTTAATGGAAAACCCACAAAAGGGACTGATAACACTGAAAATGGAAAAGACTTTCTATATAAACCAGAAGAAATCTGAGGAGCAAGAAGAAGTACAGACCGAAGGGAAGATAAACATTCCAGGACAACTACAGGGAGATGGAATAATAGAGAGACAATTTGTTAGTCCTTCCAAAAGAATGGCGATTGGATGGCCTCTTTTATTTCAAATAATATATACAATAACAGAGGGAGATCTATTTGATGATTTAAAAGCATAGACATGGAAGGCGAGTTCACAAAGAAAGAAAGCTAGAATAAGGCTGAAGAAAATTGGGGTTTGGATTTATTAGTGAGGATGTTATGTTATTAATTAAAATAGAATATACTCAAACAGACAAGATGTGTACTTTGAATACTAGATTATGCTATGAATTGAGATAAAGAAAACTTTGGTGATTTAAAACTTGGAAGTATAAATATCAAAAGTTAAATTTGAATATTGATGGGAAATTAAAAATGGGGGAAAACAAATAAATAAGATATTGATTGTCTATAAAAATTGAGTGTAAAAGTAATTAAGATATATATAAGCTAAACATTTTTGATAAGTGTAATAAACATGTATTTACGTAGTTGATAAAATAAGAACTATTAGTTTAAATATGAGATAGTAGATATTAAGAGAAAAAGAGAGGAAGTATTTGATGTTGAAATAAGGGAAATTTTGGTCATTAAATTTAAGACATTTGGAAATTAATAGAAAATAAGAATGTTATATTGTATTATCAATTAGATGATGTAAGATGGTGACAAATAGAATATATTCAAATAGATAGGACATGTATCTTGAATATTAGATTTTGTGATGAATTGTGGTAAAGGAAACTTTGGTTACCTAAAACCTGGAAATTATAAATATTAAATGTTAAATTTAAATATTGAGGGGAAACTAAAAATTGGGAAAAACTAATTACAGGATAATGATTGTCTATAAAGATTGAATGTTAACGCAATTAGGATATGTATAAGCCATGGCATCGGACCCGGATACCTTCGAGACCGCCTCCTGCCGCAGATTACCCCCCATCGACCTGTACGCTCCCACAGAGTGGGTCTCCTCAGGGTGCCGTCGGCCAGACAGTGCCGGCTGGCGACCCCAAGAGGGAGGGCCTTCTCTGTGGAAGCTCCCACCCTCTGGAATGAACTGCCCCCAGAGATCAGGGTTATCCCTGATCTCCCTTCCTTCCGCCGCGCCCTTAAGACTTGGTTATTCCAGCTTGCAGGACTGGCCTAGGGTAATTTTTTAGAGGGGTTTTAATTATATTTTAAATTTGGACAATGTTTAAATATTTCTTTTAATTAATTTTAAATTTGTATTGTTATTTATGTATTTTAACTGATTGTCAGCCGCCCTGAGTCCGCGAGGAGAAGGGCGGGATATAAATCCAAATAATAAATAAATAAATAAATAAAACTATTGATAAATGTAATAATGTTTCTTTTTACTTAATTGATATAATAAGAACTGTATTGGGTTAAACATGAGACAGTAAATACTAAGGGAAAAAGAGAGAAAATATTTAATGTGGTAGTTTGAGATTTGTACTAAAGACACTTGTATGTTATTGAATTATTGATTAGCCCAGCCGCCATGTTGCTTTTTAAATACTTAAATGTAAAACTAGAAAATCAATAAAACTTTAAAAAAAAAAAAAAAAAAAGATTTGCCAAATAGTCAAGCTGAAGCTAGAAGAGGTTGAGGTACATTGGTTAACATCCAATGGAAAATGGAAAAGGCAGGAGAATTCTCAAAAGATGTCTATTTTATACCTTTACTGATTTTATTCACTTAAAAAAAATATGGTGCTAGAAGGTTTTTGACAGAAAATCAGAACAATTTGTGGACAAACCTTCTTCACAATGGCCAATCACATTGCTTGACCAGTCTTGAATAAATTTGAGTCTTAAGATGAAGTCTGCCCTGCCCAATGCTTGCTGCTAAAACTTAGCATCTTTTGCAATAACTCCTGGTACATTTTTTCAGGGGGCAGTTGTAGCCTTACTCTTGACGAATAGGCTCCAAAATCGCCCTTCATCATCCCATTACTGACAGTAACAGTGTGGTAGGTAGAGGATATGCAGAGAGCAATCAACAGTTGCAAGAGTAGGAAGGTAAACATAGAACACAGTGGCACAGTGGCACAGAGTCTAATTGGGGAGGGGGGATGAATTCTTCCAAGACCAGGACTCTTGGAGGAACTTTATAGGCTTGAGCAGAAGGTCTAGTAGCAGAATTACTTTGCCCTTTTGCTCTCAGTTGGTATTCTTACGAATGTAATATTTTGCAGTGCCTCAACAGGCAAACTGAAAACAGGGCAGGCAGGATAATCGCTTTCAAAACCTCTGTTAATATTTTTTTAACCAAACTTTATCAATTTAACACTGCTACCTTTAATGTCCCATTAGTCTGTGACGGGTGTGAGTCGATCTGAGCAGCGTTCTCAAGGACCCATAACTGAGACCAAATGCGTATTTTCATCCCTCGACTCAAGTTGGATTCTGATACCTCGGTAAACATTTGCAGGATGAGATTTAATAGCCATAGGCATGCCTGCTGTTTCTCAGGTGGTTCTTAGATAAACAAGGTCAGCTAATCTCAAACGCTAAATTCAAAAACTGTCAGTCAACCCAGGAGGTCTTGTTACAGGGTCAGCTATGTTCTAAAAACTTTCAAGGTTGGGTTTGACATGTCAGTCTTTTGACATACAACAAAGCATTGTTTTTCATGTCAGTGTCAGATATCTAACATTAGGGATTAGTAGCCAGGAACCATAATATGTTTGTTTCTTTGTTATTCCTTATGTCTTACCATAAAATAAATAAGAAGGCATGCTATAATTCGTCATATTATTACACAGTAATGCAAAAAGATATGTTTTGATTATAAATTGCCCAGCAACATATAAACAAATTCTAGCTAGAAACAAATGTGTAAGTACAATTCTATAAAGTTATATTTAAACATAACTCTTACTGAAATCAGCAGATCTTATTTGTTCCCAATAAGAAGCATACAGAATTAGAACCTTAATATTCTTGACTCCTTTCTTTTTTAATTATAATAATTTGGGACCATTTGGAAACTTCAAGAAGTGATTTAATTTGAAGGAATTTGATTGAAATATCCCTTTCAACTGAAAGTTCAGATGTATATAATATGCCAAATTGAATCAGGGGATTCAGTGGCAATATGCAATCTATTTTTTATTTTATTTTTTTCAGTCTCAAATAGTGCTGCATTTTTGCTTTCATATATAGACAGGGTTGGGGGGGGTTCAATTATGTGATGTTCTGATAATTTAACTAAGGAACCTGGCCAATTCATTCACAAAACCAATTATTAGAGCACTTGAAGGAGTGTTGTTCTGCTCTTCTACTAGTCTGTTTAGGCAGGTTCAGAGAGAAACACACACATACACAGAATGAGAGAGATCCCATTGTTGCTCTTCTATTACCTGATTTGTGTGTCTGTGTGTCTGTGTGCTTGTGTGTCTGACTGCGTGCCTGCATGCATGGGATCTTCTGCTGCCCCCATATCCATATGATCTTCTGCCCTTAAATACTTCCTTAGCTATTTATATAACCTATAGGATAGTCCCTGTTAATCTTTGTATCCAATCTGTCTGCAGTTCCTCAACTCTTTCAAAACTTTCTTTCATGCTCCTCATTCCCACAAGTCTTATCTTGCTAATATTATTCTTCTGGTGATACTGAGTTTGAATTATCATTTTTGTCATAGCCCATGTTGTTAGAAAATCACACAAATACATTAGAAATGTTAATGGCAGTTTATGGATAACACTAACTTCTAATATTTAAAAAATGTTAAATCATTGTATATATGTACAGTAAATAATTTGCATAGTTAGCATTGTTTCTCCAATAGGAATGTGGTGGGTTTATCCTCTTTTACCTATATATGCCAGATGTGTGCAGTAAGGCAGACTCCAACATCCCATTTCCGTAAATGGAATGCTTTCCATCACCAACGAGAAAATGAGAAAAGGAATAATTCTACCTCAGTCATCCGTGTACCTTCAAAATCTGCTCTGAAAATGTTCCAAAGCAGCTATGGAAGGTGTCTTAAGAGGACAGCAAGGATGATTTTGCCAGGATAAAGTATTTCTATTTCTTAAATAAAAGAAAACTAATGGTCTCATCTTTTTGAAAACCTATCTACCATTTTAAAATTTCGCATATTTTGGTTTTTAAAATCAGAACTATTTTTCTGAAAATATTTAAATTATTTTAAAATGGCTTCTAAAATAATTTAATCATTCCTTTTCATTTGTATCTGGTACATCTGAAACTTGCTGAAGGGTTAGTTCTCTAATACACCATAATTATTCTAAATATCATAAAAAGACGTATTCCAAATAATGTGGGTCTGTCTGTATCAGAGTTTCCCTAACTGTGTGATATATTTCCCTTGGGAAGTGGCAGGCAGAATCCATGAGGAGGTGTGAAGAACCCTATTTTTCAAGTATCACTTATACTGTTCATTTGTGTTCATTTTGGAGTTTGGATTTTTAGGGGAAATGTGTATATTGAGATTACACTAAAGCAGTGGTGGCAAACCTATGGCACGGGTGCCAGAGGCGGCACTCAGAGCCCTCTCTGTGGGCACGCGCACCGTCGCCCCAGTCCTATGCCTTCAGCTGGGTTTTATAAAACCTTTTCGCTTTAGGCCTCCATCGCTGTGTACAAAAAAAAAAGGTTCAAACAGTCAAAAAAGATCTTGCAAAGTTGGAATTGATTGATTGAACTTTTTAGTCCCACCCAGTCTGCTGTTACCACCACAGCCACGCCCACCCAATGGGCCACACCCACCCGGCACCTGACGATGCCTAAGTGGGTTTTGGGTTGCAGTTTGGGCACTCGGTCTCTAAAAGGTTCGCCATCACTGCACTAAAGGAAGGTATGATGACAAAAAATTAGGAAACCCTGATGGAATGATGTACTTAGATTCCAACAGTGCAGCTGAAATGCAAACCACTGGGTATTCCCCAGATGATATATCTGGAAATGAGGAATATTCACACAAATATACAGTACATACAAATGACTTCTGTAGAGCTCAGTTAACCTCGTCACATTCTGAATACCCCATTTTAGACAGCAGAGATGAGAAACAGCAGTCATGAACTATGTGTCCTTCCACAATTGAACAATAGGCTTGTAATTCATTATTGGCTCTGGTATTAGAGCTTCTAAAAAGGAGCAGGGTCATTCACAAAAAACTATGATTTAAAGGGGATTGGGACTATCTGAGCTCCATCATCTTCATGATTGAACAGAACTTTGCTGAGGCTCCATTTCAAAAATACCCAAGGCTCAAAAAAGGGAAGCTGGGGTCTTTAATGATTGACTTCCCCCTTAAGGTGGGTACTAGAAGTTGCAAAAAGAATATCAGCAGGCTATATGCAACTTCGACGCTTTCTATACCCCTAAATTAGATTTTATCCATTCTGTCTTTAAGGCACAAAAAAATATACAGAATTATAAGGTTAAGCTGAAAACAGACAAATCTGGAGAAAGTCTATCTATATGGCCACTAAATGTTGACATCAATACACTACTACTGTAACAAATATAAAAAACAAAAATACTATAACAAAAGATAAGTTACAGCATAGACATGTATCTTCTGGTTTTTTTTTTTCTATAGGGGCAGTTTATCATTTGCTAAATTGATGTACAAAGATCTTTGGAGATCTTTCAATGCATGCTTACAATGTGATTTAAGCATAAAACTGATCAACAGTATCAAAGGAAGTTAAAATTAAAAATTAAACCAGGAAGATGTAAAGCCAAAAATCAAATAAAATAGTCCCCACAAGTGAGCAGAAGGAAAGGCTCAGAGAGATACATCTTCACTATCTAACTTATTCTGAAACACAGGAGACTCACTTTGTTTTATTCTGCTTTGTTTCTCCTAAAAAAAAAAGCTGTTCTTCACAGATTTGTTTAGGCACAATCATGGCCAGCAGTAGTCCTAGGCGAACAGTGAAAAGGACAAGAATCTGACAGTGAATGGTGACCTGAATGCACAGCCTCCCCCCCCCCCCAGCCATCTTTTATTAAGCAAGAGAGACAACAAGTATTGAGGCAGACTTAAAAGATTCTGGGATGTGATGACAGCTTCTATTCTGGAGAAGAAAGAAGCAAGGTGATGGGATTTGGGTCCAGACTAAATCTTTAGGGCAGATAAGTCTTCAGTATAAACTGAAAGGCCAGAAATAGAGAGCAGCTCATTTTAGAATAATAAAAAGCTTTTGACTTTATTAGGCTTTTATGGCATCTTTCTTCCCAGAGACATGACGAGTGCACTTGGGTTTCTTCTTTTATGGAATTTGGCTTGCAGCAGCTTGTGACGCCACACCTGAGAGACAGCATCAGTTCTGCACACCAAGGGCACATTTTTGGTTTGGTATTGCCCACCTAGCCCCACCCTACCTTTAAAGATGCACTCTTTAAATCACCCAAGGCAGAACATTGCTGAACTCCTAGTGCACCTCAGAGGCTGCTTTTCATGCTTATCATTTTTTGTCAAGCAACTTTTCTTCAGAGAAACGGGTATTCATAAAATTGATATTTAGCCTCTCCTTCAGACAGTTCCAGACATCAAATCAGAAATACTGCAAAATAACTTGCCATTTTCAAATATATCAATGGAGGTACAGAAAGTGCAGTTGGATCAGGGCCAAATCTCTGAGAATGGTGATTTCAGAGGGTTTTACGGGACCCCAGTGCCACAACTGGATTAGAGGAAAAAGAAAGCCAGAGTCAAAAGCCTTTTACTGATAACACTTTGTGCCAATGTCTCAGATTACTAAACTCAGGAACTGTACATAGAGAGAACCCCAGAACCTTAGTGACATAGACTAGACTACTAATATTTCTGGAGATAGATAATGAGTATATATTAAGCTTAGTTAAGGCCGAATAAAGTTCACAGCACAGGAAAGAAATTTGCCAATGAAGTGGCAGATTGTCTATTTAGACACTAAACTATAGCAATGCCTATGATGAATGTTTTTCACACTGCATTTATTGTTGCCTGATGCCAATTACATCTTCAAATATTGCAATTCATTTCTGAAAATGCAATATAGTGTCCTTAGCATGGCTCTTTAAAATGTAATGATTATAAATAGTATAAGGTTCAGCTAACAGGGCCAGATGGAGATTTCAACTCTCACTATTCATCATCTGGATGCGGCCAATTTACATCAAAGCAACTCATTTTATTAAAGAGGCATCTGATCCCAGAAGTATAACATATTCTTGCTTATGAAGTTCCTGTTTTAAATTATATTACTTCTATGGAATAGTGAGCATTTATATCAGGGGTAGTCAACCTTGACTCTTTTATGACTCGTGGACTTCAACTCCCAGAATTCCTGAGCCAGATAAGCTGGCTCAGGAATTCTGGGAATTGAAGTCCACGAGTCATAAAAGAGCCAAGGTTGACTATCCCCGATTTATATGTTATTTCCATGGGACAGTAAGAACTTAAGGTTTTTCTTTTACCAGCTTAGTGCATTCAATACAAAGCAAGTACTCCTCCTTGTGGCCAACAGCAGCAAGTAGCGAGCACGCACATTTCATTTTGATCAAGTTTGCAATAATCAATGCCTTATTTTAAAGTTACAGCTTGCTGCTCTACCAATTAATATTTTTTTCCTACAATGCTATATTCAGGAAAAGGGGTGATTTCTCTTTCCCTAGAGATATTTTACTATATTTTCCTTAAAAAGTTCATTGACACTTTTTATAACTAGAAATTGGTTATGAGCCATCAAATAATTTTCAACTACTAGTGACCATATAGGCTTTCTCCATGAAGATCTGTCCCTGATCTGTTCTTTCATGTGTCTCAATGGTGCACTCATTGCCACATAACTGAGTCCATCCACCTTACTGCTGCTTCTCTTTCCTTCTACTTTTCCTAGCATTAGAGCTTTTTCAAGACAGTTGGGTCTTTGCATAATGTGTTCGAAGTAGGATAGATTTATGCCCCTAAAGATCAAAAACAGCACCTTGAATTGTGCCTGAAAGACAATTGGTAGCCAATGCAGATCTGCACATTGCGAAGCGACAACTTTGGCTTGATTTGTTCAATCTATCAGTTTGTTTGAAAGGAACCTAAATATAAAAACTTAAGGAAACACCCCCCCCCCAGATATTCAGTTGTGTCTTCTTACACACAAATTTTAAACTTTAAATATGCAATCACAACAAATGAGGAAGCATACAAATTGTATGTTTTATAGGCAATTATTTATTTAAAATTCATTTCTCCCACCAGTACAGCATTAAACACATACATTGAATTAAAAAATAAAAGGTTTCATTTACATTGGTCAAATTATATCAAAAGTATAATTGAACAAAATCTTCAAGTTATGCAAAATTATCAGGATAAAACAGTCATAAGAATATTTTCCTCCAGCCAACTCCAAACACTTCAACTTACAGAATAAATAAGCAATTTTGTTACAAAATTCCTCATCATTTACCATGCAGCAAAATATGTGGCAGAAGAATGTTGATGTACTAGCTGCTCTCAAACATCAGATTGCAAAATTCTACCTAGTCTTTGAGTATCACAAATACTCAATGCCTATATAACCAGTAAACACATGTACAAATAAATGGCACCCACATAATCTGCAAATTCAATCTTTAACATACCTGAACACACTGGTTTGTAGTAGCCTATCTCAGAAAGTCACATTTACACCCCACTGAAATAATGAGACTTCAAATACCTGTGTCTCCCTGTGATCTGTATGAACCATTTCTGTTAAACCCAACCCAAGTGCTGGGTCTGGGCTGTCTATTAGTCTCTATGATCCTCATATTGCAGCATCCCAATCAGTTTTGCAAAAGAGCCACTCCCCAAACACACAGGAAGTTTCCATTCTGTGGGTTAAATGACCACTTTTTCAGAGGTCTTAACTCAGGGGTCTTCAAACTCGGCCCTTTTATGACTCATGGACTTCAACTCCCAGAATTCCTCAGCCAGCGTGCCTGGCTGAGGAATTTTGGGAGTTGAAGTCCATGAGTCATAAAAGGGCCGAGTTTGAAGACCCCTGTCTTAACTAATTCTTTTTCATTTCCTAACAATCCTTTAAGCAAAAAGTGTGAAATCAGAAAGTATGCTATATTTAAACTGAACCTTCCTTCTTGAAAACAGCAAATGTGTATTTATTTTTAAGCAGTACAAAATAAAACTTCCTCATACAAGTTCCTATATTTGGTACAAAACTATCAAGAAACTAAATGGGCCCTCTCATTCATATTTACAATTTCAGTTTGTGGGACTCTTAAAAAACATGGTTTTTGGCAACAAGGAAAAAGCATGCTTTCCAGAAATAATGTGTTTGCTATTTGATTATTAGTTTTTTCCTAAAATTAAGATATTTTCCTAACTTCAAGTCAGTTTCAATGTCGATATTTTAATGAGCCACTTCCATCATATTTTATATGCTGTTTGAAATAATAATTTTAAAAATTATTTTAAACACACATATTTTAAGAGGCGTATTTCATTACTATTATAAAATGGACAGTAGTAGCAGCTCTTAAAGCAAGATTCAAGCATTTTGGAAGGGTGTTCAAGGAAAAAGCTAACCTTCCTTTTCAAAGATGTTCACCACTTTTCCAAAAACCTGAAAGAGATATTATGAAACAATGTTTGTATATAATAGCAATAAGAGCACAAGATACATTGTGAAAAATGAGCATCATATACAGTTGCAAGAAAAAGTATGTGAACCCCTTGGGATAACGTGGAGTTTTGCATGAATTGGCCATAAAATGTGCTCTGAACGTCATCTAAGTCACAACAATAGAAAAACACAGTCTGCTGAAAATAATAATACACAAACATTACATGTTGCCATGGTTTAATTGAACATAACATGTAAACATTCACAGAGCAGGGAGGAAAAAGTATGTGAGCCCCTAGCCTAATGACGTCTCCAAGAGCTAATTGGAGCCAGGAGGGAGC
>NW_015386470.1:1234943-1238201 GCF_001527695.2 Protobothrops mucrosquamatus
TGAGGTTATTGCTGCCAAAGGAGGGTCAACCAGTTATTAAGTCCAACGGTTCACATACTTTTTCCTCCCTGCACTGTGAATGTTTACATGTTATGTTCAATTAAACCATGGCAACATGTAATGTTTGTGTATTATTATTTTCAGCAGACTGTGTTTTTCTATTGTTGTGACTTAGATGATGTTCAGAGCACATTTTATGGCCAATTCATGCAAAACTCCACGTTATCCCAAGGGGTTCACATACTTTTTCTTGCAACTGTAGGTAAGAGTTCACAGAGCAATTCTGAATTCAGTTCTTTGATTCTTCCAATAACTCCGCTAATTACACTTAGTTTTCCATTAGGCAGTAGTGGACTGGCATAACAATCAGCATAAGATAGTTGGGGAATAACTTTCAAAGCAAACTTTAAAGCAATGGAGGGTTTAGTTTGGAAGCCCTGTCCCAGTTTGTTCAAATAAAGAAAAACTGACTGCAAATGTTGCACATTATATTGTACATCGGCTGAAGAAAAGCACTGCATGAAGTGTTTATTAAAATAGAATAATGGCATTTTATTGGTCTCTGACCAGAACAACTTGCACTCAAATTCCAGAGCAGTTTTGTGTTTTAAAAACACTTTATTTCTTCTTTTTAAAAAATTGTTAAATTTTATAGAAGTATGTTTTTATCTACTATGTTTCTGTAAGCCAATAACTGAAACTCTCTGGTCAAATTTAAAAATACACATACATTGCAATGTTTCTAAAACACGTAAAAAGTAGACAATAAAATAGCCAATTGGGGGTATAGTGTTAAAGGAACCAGACTAGAAGCTGGAGACCATGATTTCCAATCCCAACGCCTCCTGGGTGTCTTTGGACCAGTTACTATCTCTCTAGGAAGCAGGTAGTGGCAAAACTATTCTGAAAATGTTGCCAAGAAAACTTTGAAACTGATTCAAAGACAAACAAAAAAGTATGCTTTAAAGTTTTTTAAAAGGCATAAACATGGGTGAAACAAAACTTACTAGTAAATTAGCCTTTTATTCATCAATAATTGCATCTGTCAACCACACAGAGGCAGAACCTCTATCTTCACCCTTATTGTCTTCTCTGTTAATAAATTATTCAAATTTTGGAATTTGTGCTGTAAAAAGCTATGATTTTGGAATCAGGTTGCATGAATTCTTTCCAACTTTAGCTACCAAAGCTCTTTCATTAGATAACATGAGCAATTTGTCCTTCTCCTGTATATCATCATTTACAAGGGTCCCAGAATTTTCAGTAATGGTGGTGGATTCCACACATCTCAAGGCTACCTGAGTTGGGGAAGATACTATTCATACTTTTACTCTTTGCCATTATTTGTGTGCTTAATGAAGATTTCAACACCTGTGTTTTAAATGCATACTTTATGCTGCTTTAAGTTGCTGTTTTCTACTAAGAATATAATATCCTGTGCATGTATGAAAGCCTCAAGAAATATTGCACAACATATTGAATTTTTAATGACATACCATTTTAAATCAATGATCACAAAAAAGAATATATTGTTGGACTAATAGGATCTTTTTAAGGCCAACACAAAATTAATTGACTTTTACTTGATATACAAGAAAAGGAGGTATTTGAAACATACAAAACCACAGGAGCAATTTTATATAAAATATTAAACAATTTAATCCCAAACTTTTTTTTTTTTTTTTTACAACTTACTTCATCAACAGATTTGGAGGCATCCACTTTCCTAACTTTGCCCTTTGTCTCATAGAGGTCTATTATGGGCTTAGTAGACTCTAGATATGTATGAAGTCTAAGATAAAAATAAATAAAGTAAGAATAAATCATTTAATTGAAAAAAATCAAAAAACCAAAATAGTAAAATTCTGTTTTGCACACTGTACCTTTTCTCCAAACTTTCCCTATTGTCATCACTTCTGCCGCTGCTCTTTCCTCTTTCAAGACAACGATTAATACATATCTTAAAGAAAAAGAAAAATAGAGATTAAAGTTCTACGCTAAACATTTTACATGCAAAACTTAAATCTGACACATTGAGATTAATTGCCTAATGGTTTATGCAGAATATATCCTGTTTGTCGTTCTGCACATCAACAACAAATAGTATCCATGTTGTTCTGTAATGCCAGCTCTACAGGGTCATTTGTCACCAGTTTATTACCCCTCTTTTATTTAAATTTGTGTGCCACAAATTGTGTGAAAGCTCTTATCTGCACTATCTGTTAAATTAAGATATTTTTTTCTCTAAAAGTAACAAAATTTAGGTACATTATGTATAACCTCCGCTCACAAATGGTTGCTAAGAGTTCTTGTTGTTCATTTTATTGATTGTATTGTTATTGGTCAATGACCGAAATAACTTTCTGTCTATTTGTCTGCTTTAAAAGCTATCACTGTGATAAAAATTGAGGCTTTATTGTCAGGATTTTTAAAAATGATGTGCATTTACTTTGGACAAAGCCAAACCAAACCTGTTCGGAACCTTAAACCTTCTCTGAAACAGTGTAAATTATCTCTTTTCAAAGCATTGGTCTATTTTGAATAATATAGTCAGATAGTGTACAGTGAATAAATATGGATATACTCCTCACAATAAATAGAAATGCCAAATGGAAACAAAGACAAAATGTATACACAAATAACTCTTGTTTTGTGACTTAGGCTTGTCTGAGAAAGATGACTGGCTATCTTGGATTTGTGAATCACACTGCAAATTGTCTGTATTTTATTAATCAATCAGGCAGAAGAGTAAAAAATTAGCAAATTGTCTACATAAACTAGTCCAAAGTTCATTTATAGTTAGGAGAAGTTCATTTATAGCAAGAATTGTGAACAATTCTGAATTATGTGCAAGGGTGGCAGCTATATTTATATAAGATTCTGACCCCAAATGAAGAAAATTGTAAAGAAAAAGAAATGAAGCAATCAAAGGGAAAGATGAAATTGAACTATAAACATTGATATTTTTTTTTGCCATAACACAATATTTCAATCTAGAACTGATTTCTTTATACTATTATTTGATGTAAAAAGATAATATCTCTTTTACAACTCATAGTCCGCCTGGACTACTGTAATGCTCTCTACATGGGGCTTCCCTTGAGGAGCACCCGGAGGCTCCAGCTAGTCCAAAATGCGGCCGCGCAGGCGGTGTTGGGAGGGACTCGTCGCTCCCACGTAACACCGCTGCTGCGCGAGCTGCATTGGCTGCCGGTGGCCTTCCGGGTGCGCTTCAAGGTGCTGACTATCATCTTTAAG
>NW_015386470.1:1238263-1251651 GCF_001527695.2 Protobothrops mucrosquamatus
GGCTATTCCAACAAGCGGGACTGGCCTAGGGCAATTTTTAGAGGGGTTTTTAATCATATTTTAATTAGACAACATTTAAATATTTCTTTTTAACTAATTTTAATTTTGTAATTGTTATTGGTGTATTTTTTAACTGATTGTCAGCCGCCCTGAGTCTGCAAGGAGAAGGGCGGGATATAAATTCAATAAATAATAATAAAAATAATAATAAAATAATATCTGGTACAATAATTACTCCAGGAGAACATAATATTTTTCAGCTTGCCAAACAATTACATAAACATCCTGGGGAAAAATAACAAGACATTTGAATATTAACTAACTTAAATCCTGATGTGTAATATGTAAGTGAGAAACCTAATAGTCTTTATTGTTCTGTATAAGAAGAAATGTATTAGTGTTACCTCATTATCACAGTCAAAAAAGAGAACAAAAGATACATCCGCTTTTTCATCCATTGTTTTGTTCCAGCCCTGAAGATTATCTTCATTTCTGGGAAATCCATCAATTAGGAATTTATTCCTCTGAGAGTTAGCTGCCATAGTTTCATCCATAGCCTATAGAATAATATTTTAGATTAAAACATGACACAAGACAATAATATACTGTATGCAATCAATAAAACAGTTCTAATTGGAATGATATGGATACTTCTACTTGAATAACATCTGCCAAGTTTCAAAAAAAAATGTAGGGTTACTTTAAGGGTAAGGTCGAATATGGTTTCCAAATCTGGGTGGCAAAAAGCGTGACAACCACTATGATAACTCTTTGATACATTTGGGGGCTTTCCACACTCTGGTGTGTCCCATTCTGGTAATCCTAGATTTACAAAAATGACATTCTCTGAGGAACTTTGACTACAATGAACAGTACAGAAATACATCTTTGCATATTCCAAGGAAAACAACTGTCAAGAAATCAGGAATTAAGGAATTATGTTGACTTGCAAATGAAATTTTAGATTTTTCTTTTTATGCTCTGTAATCACCAAAGCTACTGAAGTACAAAACTTATTCAACAGTTTTTGAATATTGCTTTATTGTCTCTCTCAAACGTATTGATTATATCTCTATTTGGTTAGAAGACAAGAAGATAATCTGTCCCTCATAATACTACTGCCTCTTCTGTAGTTTGGGATTTTTTCATTTGAAGAAACTGGAAAGATTCAGTTTACAAAACATAATATACTTCAGATCTACTTTAGGTCAAAGTATATCAGAGGAGGTACACATGTCACTGAAATAGAGTGCTTCAGCCCAGAATGTTGTCTTTATCACGAAAAGAGAAGTAACACATATCTGTGCTGAAATGTAATAGGTTGGATTATCAGGAGGAAGGGGTGCATTCCAGAGAAATAAGAGGCAGCTCAGTCCAGATATTTTGTGTGAAACAAAGAGGGTGAAAACAGACTCTCCCTAATAGTTCTCAGAATATATGCTTGTTATAGATAGTAGAGTGCTTCAGTTTGGCAAGAGTCTATCTGTAAGTATGGAACAATAAAGAACTCTGCTTGGAAGAATCACCACATATGTTTCTTGGTTCTTGGGCCTGACAATATCTAATGAAATTATTTTGAATAATTATCTATTCATGGATTTATCTATGCTCATAAAAAGAAAAGCATTATTTCATGAAAAGGGTAATCCATCTGTCATATATGGTATTTTACTACTAAAAGTCAAATTAAAGTACATAAATACCTTAATGTTTTGTTTTAGATTTATATGGGAAATTGAATTAAACTTACCCTCTTTAACAAGCTGATTGTTATTTGTACAGGTACAATCTTCCCATCCTTAATATAATTTTCAATAAGTTCTCCATACTGAGAGCCTGGTCTTTTTCTCTCATCTCGAAGGAGGTCACCCGCAGAAAGATGAGTATAACCATATTTCTAAAGGAAAGAAACCATAATTAAATTAAATCCACATAAAGTGTTGATTAGATAACTGTATTTTCTTTACATGATATTAATAAAGACCTGGCTGTTGTCTCAAATATTTGGGCAAGGAAACTAAGCGAGCTGTGCTGATTTATTGGTTTTATTGGATTTATTGGTTTCTTTTCAGTTATAAGTTGGGAATGATTTCTTTGATCTCAAACATTTGTGGTTTGGATAGTTGATTTCATTTTACTGTTTGATTTTAACTTTTGCATGCCACCCAAATTCATTTATATGAGATGAGTGGCCATATAAATTGTAAGATGAGAAAATTAATGTGAAAAACCAACAGCATGTCTGTATTTTTGTTCATTTTTCCTATCAATGTTACAATGTTTGTATTAGTAGTCTCACTGTCAGGTTGCTCACATCTGATCTCTTTTATTCTTAAATATAATAATAATATAATAATTTTCGGATAAAATGCCAAATCCAATCTAAACACTTGCCTCACTGTTCAATCAACCATAATAATAATGATAAAACCACCTGACAAAACAGATAACAACAAGATCTTGCACTGACTAAGAGCAGAAAAACTGAAGAAAGACACAGAGTACAAGACCAGTACAGTACAAGACCAAGCCTTAGGAACAAATGCATACAAAGCCAGAATTAAGAAGATAGCAACAGACAGCATATTCTGTCTCTTCAAAGAAGTTGAAGAAATAGTGGACCATCTAATTAACTACTGCGAGAAGATTCCACAGACCGACTACAAACAACACCATGAAAAAATAGCAACAATGATGCACTGGAATATCTGCAAGAAATGCCCTTTGCCTGCAAGCAAGTGCTGTTGAGACCATAAAATAGACAAAATGTAGAAAATGTACAGTAGAAGCTGAAATGCTTTAGATTAGAACTTTAGAATTTGAACAGACAAGTACCTGACACATAACACTCCAGACTTAATAACTGTCAATAAGAAAGACAAAAATAATCTGTATATTGGATATTGCAATACCTGGAAACAGCAGAAGAAGAATAGGACAGAAAGAACTGGAGAAAATCACAAAATATGAAGACCTGAAAAGTAGAACGAATGTGGCACAAGAAAGCAAAGATAGTACCAATAGCAATAGATGCACTGATGCAATTCCAAAACATCTGCAGCACCACTTCAACACCTTCGGTAATGACAAGATCACCATCCATAAATTGCAAAACACAGCTTTACTTGGAACAGCTTACATCCTGCAACAATACCTTTAACCTGATTAAAGAACATCTTCCTATCCTTGGGAAAAATTCAGTAAGTGGACAAAATGCCAAATCCAGTCTAAACATCTGGGTGGCTATGTGACCAATCACTGTTCATTAAATTTGTAGGCTGCTCAACTCTCAACAGCTCTGGGTGATTCATAACAAAGAAAGCATAATAGAATCAATAAAATATACAAGATAAAAATATGGCAAGCTGAATGCTTGCCATGGGATGATCTCTGAGATTCTTTGGTTGGGCTGTTTACTGTTGGCTTGTTTGGCAGTTTCTTGATTGGGGTATTGTTTATTTGATTGTTGTTCTAATGTTAATCTTGGAGTTAATCTATGTTCATCTGGGTGCTAATTGCTGGTGGAGAGGTGCTTAGGTCTTTTTGTTCCCTTTTGGTTTGCTGGTTGTCTCTTTTGCATAGTTTATAGATATTATGTCTATGTGTCTATTGATGACTAATTTGCCAGAGAGCCAGGCTTCTAGAAACTTCCTAGCATTTTTGGCTTGGTCTAGGATGATTACAGTTTCCCAATTGAAAGTATGGTTAAGTCTGTCCATATGTTGTTAAAGAGTTTTCATCATGTCTTCAGATTATGCTAGTTGGCGTTCATGGATGTGTTCCGCCAATTTTCTACCTTTTTGTCCTACATATAGTAGTTGTTGCAATCATTACACTTTATGTTGTAGATGACTCTGTTTTTTTTCTTCTGGGGCTGCTGAGTCTTTTGGTTTGCTTAGGATGTTTTGAAGGGCTTTAGTTGGCTTGTGTGCTATGCTGATTCCATGTGTTTGTTGGTGGTTTCTGAGATGTTCTTGATGTATAGCAGTGTTATTCTTTTTAGGGCTTGTGTTGATTGTGCTGTATTGGGTTGACCAAACAAGCCAACAGTAAACAGCCCAACCAAAGAACCTCTAAGACCACCCCCACCAACACTAATAGGGCAAGCCACTAGAATATAAACTGAGAGCAAATCCCACTCCTTACTAGATGTTACCTACTTTGGGTAATGAAAAGTCTGCAAGAAAACAACCAGGCTCAGAGAGCACCGAGGACCTCTCACTTCAACTCTCCTTCATATATTTCCTTTGAATATTTCAAAAACAATCTAAGCTATTTAGAAGATATACAATATAAGATTCACAGGAAGGCAAACATAAAATGCAGACACTGGTACCTCCCCCCCATCACATTTCTTTGAAAATGGAAACATCTTGAAATTATTGATAAAAAAACAGAAGAATTTGTAAGTAAAGAATATGCATATATGCATCAACTGAAGTTCTCCTTCAAATTTATTGTGACATAAATATAACAAAGTTACAAGATACAAAGAACAATATGAGGAAAAAGGAAACACCAGTTTTTCTTTGTGGTTAACCTTGTGGTTAACCTAGTTGGAGTGCCAGGCTAAAAAAACCAGGAGTTTTAGTACCGCTAGTTATGAAAGCCAGTTGGGTGACCTTGGGCCAATTACTCTGAGTCACTCTCAGCCCAACTCACCTTACAGGGTTGCTATTATGAGAAAAAGTAGGAGGGGGAAGATGTGTTGGATATGTTCACTGCCTTGAGTTATTTGTAAAAATAATAAAGGCAGGATACAAGCAAGCAAGCAAGCAAATCAATATAAAGCTAAAATTCAAAATAGGTGCAAATACTAAACTGCTAAAATGACAACCTTGAAAGATTTAAAGCAGAATTAGTAAATTGTTTTCACTGCTCGGTCCAGGAGTTCGATTCTCACTAGCTCAAGGTTGACTCAGCCTCCCATCCTTCCAAGGTTGGTAAAATGAGGACACAGATTGTTGGGGGCAATATGCTGACTCTGTAACCCGCTTAGAGAGGGCAGCAAAGCACTATGAAGTGGTACATACGTCTAAGCGCTATTGATATAGCATTTATTGACTACAGTATCTCAATCTCAAAGGACCATACCCTGTGTACAAATTAAAGGCCATTTTCATGCGCCATTAGAAAACATTCAGATTTGCTAAGGTAATTGTCTAGTATCTTCAAGTTTCAAACTTTAATCTACATAAAACTATCAATCCAAATTTCCTCAAAAGTTTTTAACATGATTATTTGCTGGGGAATGAATAAAATTGTTCCTCTTTAATGTACATTGTTGAGATACGAACAATCTATAGCAGTGATGGCGAACCTTTTAGAGACCGAGTGCCCAAAAACCACCCCGCCCCCGCTCCGCCCGCCCCGTTCCACCCTCACCCCGCCCACCCTCAGGGCCATCCATGGCACGCCGCAGATCGCCCAGGCAGCCCTGCAGCGCCATGGTGGCCACGTCCTCCACCAGCACCCTGCAGCATCATCTGCTGCCCAGATGCCATGTGCTTGGCTCTACAGCTCCGCACGGGCCGCACCCGGGGGTGACTCTTCTCCGGGGGGGGGCTGCTGGTGAGGAGGGGGCTACGGGGAGAGGCGGGGTTGAGGCAACAGCGTGCGTGCCCACAGAGAGGGCTCCAAGTTCCACCTCTGGCACTAGTGGCATAGGTTCGCCACCACTGATCTATAGATTGATGAATTACTTTAGGAAGACTGATAGAAACCACAGCTGATAATATTGAGCCTCCTGTTTAACCCTAACCAGTTAGAAGGGAAAAAAAGTATCCAAAGCCGTAGTCAAGGCAATCCAACGCAGAATAAGAATCGGAGTTTGATTTCTCCAGACGTTTCTGCGTTTCCTGAGTAAAGTATTTGAACGTTATTATCCAAGCCTCAATGAAGGCTTGCATTGAGGCTTGGATAATATTAGAACATTACAAAAGGAGGAGACAGAAACGCCCTATACATAAGAACTGAAACAACAAAGATGAAGAGAATTTGTAAAAAAATAAATAAATACACGCATCAAGAGCAATATCGCCCCATTTACCTCACATTTCCCTAAAAGTTGAGTTTTCTGAATGTACTGAATTATGCTTTTTTTTTTTTTTTTTTGGTAGTCACTAAAATTCTGGCAACCGTTCTGGAGTACCCGTTTTTGATAGGGTAGCTCAGGGGGGTAGGCAACCTTGGCTTTTATGACTCATGGACTTCAACTCCCAGAATTACTGAGCCAGCCATGCTGGCTCAAGAATTCTGGGAGCTTGGAGGGGATTTTTTATAAGGATTTACTTATTCTGAGGGGGCAGGATTGGCAATTTAAATCATTGGATGATTTGAAACGAGATAATATTCTCCATTCCTGGTTCTCATATTGTCAATTGATAGATAGGTGGCATATAGATCAAAAGCTTGGTATAACTTTGGAGGATGTGAATTTGATAAAGCAGATTAAAGATCAAGGTAGAGCTCATATTAGGAGAATTTATAGTGTTTTAATAGAATTGGATTCTGAAACAGAATTAGTTAAAGATTGTATGATTAAATGGGCTCAAAACATTCAAGAACCAATTTTGTTGGATACATGGGAAATAATTTGGGTAAGAAATGTGAAATTTACTCAAGCGCAGAATTTAAGGGAAAATTTTTATAAAATGTTTTATAGATGGCATTTGGACCCCCAGAAGTTGTCTTGTATGTATCCTAACCTACAGCCCAAATGTTGGAGATGTGGTAATTTAGATGCAACTTATTATGACATTTGGTGGACATGTAGGGATGTAAAAGCTTTTTGGATTAAGATTTGGTGGAATATCCAACAGATTTTTAAGAGAAAGATAAAATTCACACCACAATTATTTCTTTGGGGTATTATGGAATATTTAAATTCTAGAGAAATGGTTTTGATGTTGTATTGTATAACGGCAGCAAGGTTATTGGTTGCTCAAAACTGGAAGAAGAATGCATTACCTACTATGGATGATTGGAGAATGAAGGTGTCGTATTTTGCAGAAATGGCTAAGATTTCCGCATACTTGAAAGATCAATCTCAAGAAAAAATTATTCTGGTTTGGAGAAGATGGATAGATTATATTCAGAGAAAGTATGAAATGAACAAATATTATATAGCTTTTGAGTAGATTTTATATTGTTTTTATTTTATTATTATATTATATACATTTTATATTTATATTTATTTCAAGTTGATATTTTTTTATTAGAGTTAAAGTATGTTAATATTTGATTGTATTATGTCTGGGTAGTTTTATTTAGATCTGGGATGACATGTGCATAACCCTGTATTCGATTCCGGGAAGTCCGGGGGGGGGGGAAGGGGGAGGGGATTTAAGACGTAAATATAAATGTTGGTATATTAAAATGTTATAGTGAAATAATGTATTTGAAGATGAGATGCTCGGCTGGCGCCCCCAGACTGCGTCCGAAGGATGAGGAAAGGAAGGAGGTGGGATGTGTAGGGTAGTTGAGAGGAGGAAGGAGGAGAGAGGTGTAGGTAGGAGGAAGAGAGGAGGAGGGAAGTAGGTAGGAAGGGTGAAAGAGAGGGTGGACGCGGTCGGGGGGGGGGGCTGCTGAGCATCTCTGAATAGATATGGGGGGGTTGTTTTTTCTTTTGTTTAATGTATACCAGATTTGTATCTTGTTTGAATATTTGAAAATTAATAAAAATTTGAATAATAAAAAAAAAAGAATTCTGGGAGCTGAAGTCCACGAGTCATAAAAGAGCCAAGGTTGCCTACCCCTGGGGTAGCTGAACCCGTCAGGTCCGACACCAGATCATTTGCAATACAGTATTCTAAGAATCTTCCGGACCGCAAACCATGAAAGAACTACTTCAGGCCCCATCAGTCTTTACCCTCCGACTAAGCAAGTTGCCGGCACTCTTTGAAATTCCCCGCAGGCTAAAAATTGTAGTTCCTTCCCTTACCTCCACAATGCGGGCACACTGGGTTCCCTTTCCGGCTCCAGGCCCGCCGAGAACGAAGACGACTACCGGCTTCATGAGGAGCAGCAAGCGAGGCGAAAGGGAGGCAGGAGCGGCAAAAGCGTGGAAGCGAAGAAGCGAAGCAGTTACGCGACCGGCAGTTGCCCCAAAGAGAGAACGGCAAAACATACGCCGGCGAAAAAGAGGGAGGGAAACGAGGGGAAGAACCCGGCCACGACTACAGCCAGCCGCCGACTCCTCCGGCTGAGGTGGCTTGTAATGTGTCACCAGGAAGCAAGCGAAAGCGCTTCCGGGTTCCCTTCCTTCCGTCGCTCTCGCTGATGTGGGAGGGAGAGAAGCCCGGAGAAAGGCCTGGAGGGGCCGGGGGGGGGGGAGGCCGGGTTAGCGGTTTGAAGGCAATTACAGTAAAGTTACGGTGAAGGCAGGCAGGGCAGATGGGCGGGTGTCAAGGAACCAGTAAGGTCGCTTTGGAAGAACAGCTTCGATTCACTCGATGGAAATCTAAAGGGTGTTGGCTAATGTCGATTTCATTGAGAAACAACTCTTGTGTTGTAATATATGGTATAATACGTCTTGTACTACCTCAGTGTTTCTCAACCTTGACCATTTTAAGGCATGTAGACTTCAACTCCCAGAATTCCACAGCCAGCATTGCTGGCTGTGGAATTCTGGGAGTTGAAGTCCACATGCCTTAAAATGGTCAAGGTTGAGAAACACTGTTTCTAATGCGGGGCGGGGGTATGGTTTTTGTGTTGCGTTTTTTTTTAATATTGTAAGCAGCCCAGAATCACCTGTGTGAAAGTTGGGGGGGGGGGCGTATAAGTTTGCTTACATACATAAATTCAATAAATAGTGTTTGTTAAAAACCTAAGACGGTGGATTTTTGGATGCCGCAATTTGCCTCCCCCCAGCAAATTTTTAATTCTATTTCTTAGCAAATCACCGCAATCCTATCTATTGTATGATGATTAACAAGAAAGTGCTTCTGTCTTTAATAATTCTATGGTCCAATTCTATTTGGTATATTTGAGGGCATAAAACAACATCGAAATAGCAAGTTGAACATTTTTTAGCAGGTATTTGGTACTATTCTTGGAAACTCTCATTTTTCAATTGGATTTTCTATACAAAATGTTGAAATAAATGTAAAAATTCTTGAGAAGTGAGTTGATTTTAGAGAAGTCACTAAATTGAGAGATGTAATGTAGCTATGTAGCTCATAAATCTTTGGAAATATTCTAGTACTGAATTTTAAAGGCCTTTTTTATTTTAAAGTTCAAACAATAAGCCAGGTAAAGAAAATAGTTGACAAAACTTAAATCAGTTAAGTAGCCACAAGGCTCTCCATAGCCTAAAATTCTTAGTTTGTAATTAAGAATTTCTTTACTCAATATGGCCAGAAAATTATTTTTCTCCAAGTCAACACAATGACTTTTTATTTTCATAAAGTCTTGTGTAAAAGGACAAAATTGCCTATTCGAAAGGTCTTTTGTGCTATATACAGCAATATACTTTTTGTAGGGGAAATAATTTCCTTGCTGCCTTGCCTATGAAAACCTATTGTGGACACAAGTTATAAGAATTAGACCAATCTTCATCAACTTGATGTTCAGATGGGTGGTACTTTCACACAATGCCATGAAATGGTTGTGGTTGCATTAATGCTAATGATTTCAGAATCTAGTGTATTGTAATGCCCCTGGAAAACAAGAAGGATAGATCTCTTTGTTGTTTTCTAATGGTGACCTGTTGTTTTCTAGTGGTGACTCAAATACCACCAGCTTTAGAGCAGCGTTTTCTCAAGTTCAGCAATCTTAAGAGGTGTAGACTTCAACTTCATGCTGGCTGATGGGGGTTTCTGGAAGTTTGAAGTCCACACTTCTTAAAGTTGCTGAGGCTGAGAAACACTGCTTCAGAGTGAACGAAAACCTTGACTCTTATTTTGGGCAGTGTTTCAATCAGGCAGGTTATTCCAGTGTTACAAACCACACATAACAGCACTGCTTCTGTCCTTAGTTATCTGACGTAGGTGCAGAGAAAGTAGATTAACAACTATCAAATTACTTCTTGTTGGTATTTACGGAGCTGGTCTTGCAGCAATTTAAAAGAGGCTGCAATTCTATACTCACTTATCTGGGATTAAGCCCCAACTGAACTTGAAGGGCCCGAATATGGAGCTCCTAACCCAGCCAACGTACCTGAGATTTACTTCTGAACCACTACAGTATCTAGGTTGTAAAGTCATTAACAGACCTTTCCTAATTATGTTTGCTCAAAGGTGTTTGCGATTACGGCTGCTGTCTTTGCTGGAAGCCTTAGAAGCGATTACTATGGCAACAGAAAGAGCTACACCCCTTGCCTTAACCTTAGCGCTTGCGCAGTAGCTGGGCTTCTTGAGGCCGTTTAAAAGAAACCCGTTTTTAAAAACCCACCCTTAAGAGATACGCGCGGGCGCGCAAGCTTAAAAGGCGGTTTTATTTCACTAGAGGTTTGGTCATTGGTTACGACAAACCAGCAGGCGGGAGCGATTGTTTGATTGACACCAAATGAACGATTCGAAAAGGGCGATGGGCGGAGGATAGCGCTCGTTAAAAGCGTTGATTGGCTACGCCGAGTTGCCGTCGGGGACTTCGGATTGGCTGATTGTGCCGCCATTGGAGCCGCCACAACAGGAGGGGAATAAGAATTCAGTTGCTTTGGTTGATAGTTGTGTCCGGCTCTGGTGACCCGGGAATAAAAACGGAGTCTTAATGCGAGTTGTGAGGTAAATGGGGCGATATTGCTCTTGATGCGGGTATTCTTTTTTTTTGTACAAATTCTCTTCATCTTTATCGTTTCCATTCTTAGGTATAGGGCGTTTCTCTCCCCTCCTCTTGTAATGATTCTAAGTCTCCCTTTTTATACAAAGCCTGGACTGAGGCTTGTATAATAAGGTTCAAATAGGTTACGGAATGTTTACCTACTATAGAAGAATGGTCATTTAAAGTCTCGAATTTAGCAGAAATGGCCAAGATTTCCGCTTATGTGAAGGATCACTCGCAAGAAAGATATATTTTGGTTTGGAGAAGATGGCTAGATTATATTGAGTGTAAATATGGGGCTAAAAAAATATCATTTGGTTTTTGAGTAAATTTTGGAATATTATGGTTGTATAAAGGTTAGAATATTTTATTTAGTATTATTTTTAATTATTAAAGTGTTGTTATTATTATTGTTTTTAATAATTGTATTGTTTAAAAGAGAGTTAAAGGAGGTTACAGATATGTTATTTTAATAGTTGATTAATGTTAATTAGAGTATGATTATGTTATTGTTAACCCTGTGATTGGCACTGGGAAGGGAGGGGGAGGGAGGGGGGTGGAAGGGTGGGAAGGGGAAGGGGGGGATTTATATTGTAAAATTTTATAAAATCTTTAATAAAAAAAAATAGGTTATTCAGGTAGCGCAGAAGTGCCCGGGAAACCAAACACCGATCCTTAATCTACGTGGGATTGTCTCGGCTACGGCCTTGGATACTTTTTCCCCCTTCCTTCTTACTGGATAGGCGGTGTTGCCGTGTTGGCAGAAAAATAAAGGAGAGGTTAAATATTATCAGCTGGTTTATATCAGTCTTCCTAAAGTAATTCGCTAACCTGTGGATTGTTCGTATGTGCATTGAACATGAACAATTTTATGAATGATTAGCTTTCCCCAACAAATAATTTTGGTAAAAACGCATCGGGCTAGGAATTGAGATTATGTAATTGAAGCTATTCAGAGTATGTTTTTTTTTTATTATATTAAATTTAATTGCTGCCTGTCTCGTATCAAAACAAGCCTTCGTGCTTCAGAAACAGTCTGAAAGAACTGCATTAATAGGTTAAAGTTCTAGGATCTGGGGACATGTATAAGAAACATCAACGTTTCTTATTTAGTTAGATGACATCTACAACTTGTGGTATCCGGGAAGTTCCTTTCTTGTCATTTCACTACGAGGCTTTTATGTCACTGAATCCAATTTCTTGCTCAGTGTAAAAATCTAAATGAAAGCATTCTTGCTAGGTGGATGTCCAGCCTCAGTCTGAACCCATCAAATTGAGAGATTGTCACATTTCTTAGTAATTTAATTGAGAGATTGTCACATTTCTTAGTAATTGGCTTCACTATTCAATTCTTCCTTTTACTAAATAATTGTTTCCTAAACTGAGCCAAAAGCTAGTGCAAATAATCTCACATTTATTCAGCTAGATGTAATACTTTAGATGGCATCTGACCAATTGAAAATATAGTTATTTGAATCAAGAACTGTACTGATCCTTAGATAAAGTAAAATAACAATGTAGCTAATAATAGCATTTCCTTTTTCAGTTGCATGGCACATTACTGACCCATATTCTGCTTATGGTTAACACAATTCCAAATTCATTTTCATATAAACTATTCCCAATCTGACTATTCCCTCCAATAGGCATTCCCATTTTATTTTATTTATTTTGCCTAAGGGAAGAACTTTGCGTTTGTATCTCATCTCCCTAACTTTACTTCATGTTGAATTTTGTTTATTTGAGTATTAGCTTTATAATTTGAACAAGAAACCTGACATGAAAGGACTATTTTGCAATAAATGACAGAATAATGGAAGTCCACTTTCACTCCTGCTTTATGCCTCTTTGAAAGACCTACAGTTTATTTATAGAAAACTTTATATTTTCTTCTGGACACAAATAGTGATGGTGGTTTTATTCCTTCAAATATTTAACCCACTAAGGCTTGCTAAGTTCAGATGTGTCTGTTTTCTTGTTTCATAAGTTTAAAAGCCTTGTTTTGTCCCATATATCTTTCATATTCTTATGATCTACTTCTACTAAGCTTAATGTGGCTTGGGAACTGGGTATTTAGAGACTGTCTACTTCAACTCATAACTGCCCACACAGTAAGATTGAAGGGATTGTGTGTGGGGGGGGGGGGAGAGAATAGGCTTCCTCCAGGGTCCCTACTTCTCTAGAAAGTTACTTTCCAGTGTCTAAAAAAGGGTTATCTCTCCTACAAAATAGTGTAATTTGCTTGACTTAGAGCAGCTCCAGCCTTTTCGAGTTTTTAAAGGCCATGGTTGTCCAGGAAGGCTTTGGAGACTGAAATAAATATGTCATACCTCCCTCCCCACAAGACTAAGATAGCCTATATTAAATTGTTTTCTTTGTGCATTAGGTTTAATGATGATTACAGAGCATTGTTGCATTAGTTTAATTCTTTTTTTTTTTCAATATAAAATTTTTATTATTTTTCATCATAGAAAAAAACATCACAAATATTACACAATACTGTAAGAAAACCCACCCCCCACCCCCCCGGACTTCCCAAACCTAATCCCAGGATAATATTCAAATATAAGTAAACAAATATTAATATCTCTAACTCCACAAAGTATATTATTCTACATGAGTAGGTA
>NW_015386470.1:1252925-1270116 GCF_001527695.2 Protobothrops mucrosquamatus
GTTCTCACCTACATCGTCCACATGGGACGACTCGGGAACTCAACTCCTACCCCGGGCAGCTCACCTATCCCCTTATGCCCAGGGGAAAGGTATCAAGCCGTTTTACAGCTGATGCTAGCTGTCAAAACGGCTTTTACGCTGAAACAGGCGGGAGGCAGCAAACAGCTGCTTCCAACGAGGTCGCTTGCCACCGGAAGTCCGCATTAGTTTAATTCTTGTTACCAAGTTGGTTATAACTGAAGCCAGTTTATATTCTTGAGTAATTAGAAATCAGGAAAATCACTCAACAGTCTTTCACAATCCTGCTGTTGGTTTATTGTCCATATTTCTTATGCATATAAATTGCTGCAGTATAGCCGATATAACTACAATTTACAGAAATGGTAAATTGTACTTATATCTGCTATGCTGCAGAAATGGTTAATTGTAATTATATTTGCTGAAATATAACTGCTGAAACTAAAATACATCTTTCTTAGGATTAGTGATACTTAAAAATAGAAGTTGTTTCTGCTGAAAAATTAATGCCAAAAATTAATGCCAATTAATGTTCCTGTGTTACATTTTCTTACAGAATAGCAAACTTGAAGTTCATACATACATATCATGGAACCAATTCCCCCTGAATCTCAAAACCAAAGGTACTACTGATATTTTGTTCAGAAGTAATGATTTTAAAGACTACTGATGTGGTGAATAAATATGTTTGTACTGAAGATAATTTGTTTCTTTTCTGTAATATTGATTTAGTAGTTTTGTTTAGTAGTTATGTAGGCTGTCTGGAATTTGCAAACTAGTTATTTACAGTATATAATTATGGACACTAAGGTGAAATATCTGAACATTGGTCATCACCTTTTCTCCAACTATACCCAAATCAAATGTGTTAAATTCTAAAATGGTTCTATCTTTCAGAGGGGTTTGGGGAAAGATGCCATCCTTTAGTTTTCCTGCATCAAAATTTGCACTTTGGAATCCAGCTCCTATTGGAGAAAGCACTGTTTCTCACCTAAGTTATAGGTAAGACTTGTAATCTTTTAGGTTCAGCATTTTAGGTGTTTGGAAGCACCAAACATTTTTAGTGATTTTCTTCATTTCATCTACCAGTGATTGGGAACTGAGTTAATCCTTAAATAATACTGTATTCCTTCCAATTTATTATTTATTATTAGGTTATATAATGTAATATATCCATGGTAAGATTTGGAGTTCCATTTGCTGTATGTAAAGGACAGAATGTCAACATTGAAACATGGGTTTTCTTGGTGTGTACCTTGGACTAGGTAATAAAATAAACTAGAGTCAAATTTCGGGAAGGATCAAAGTGATGCTCCTAGAGCTTTTTAACTTTATTAACTTGTATGCCATTTCAATCACTGAAGTTGTTCTGAGACGCTTACTTTTTTTTTTAACAAGCCTGTAATCCCTTAATTTGGGGTAAAGTTAGGGCAACTAAATGAAGCTGAGCATTTACTGCCTGGATGTCCTTCCTGATGCCTATGTGGAATTCACAGCAGATATTTTCTCTTTGCACTAAGAGAGAAATACCTGTCGCTACCTAGAATTGAACTCTCAACCTTCTGAATTGGAGACAAGTGTTGTTACTACTAAGCCACCATGCTATTCTTCTTCTGAGAGGCTTACCTATTAGTGTAAAATATCAGCATAAGAAAAGAGCAAACAATAAATGCATCAGATTAGTGGGAGAAAATATCCTAATCAGAAGTCAAAATATTCTGTCAGGAAATGCATCACCTCATCCTACTCAGGGCCTATTGAAAGAGCTATGACAGTGATAGCGAACCTTTTAGAGATCGAGTGCCCAAACTGCAACCCCAAACCCACTTATGCATCGTCGGGTGCCGGGTGGGTGTGGCCCATTGGGTGGGTGTGGCCCATTGGGTGGGCGTGGCTGCGGTGGTAACAGCAAACTGGGTGGGACTAAAAAGTTCAATCAATCAATTCCAATTTTGCAAGATCTTTTTTTTCCCGCGAGAAGTTGAAATTGACTGATTGATTGAACCTTTTTTTTTTCTACACGGCGACGGAGGCCTAAAGCGAAAAGGTTTTATAAAACCTAGCTGAAGGCCTAGGACTGGAGTGACGGCGCGCGTGCCCACAGAGAGGGCTCTGAGTGCCGCCTCTGGCACCCGTGCCATAGGTTCGCCACCACTGAGCTATGATTTTTCAATTTTGTCCATACACAACAAGTTTTGAGCCATACAAACCTCACGGGAAATGCTGTTCTATAAATAAGTTGTAGCTGCAGTATATTTCCTAAATCCCACAAGTTAGCACAAGTGTGCCAACAATACCACATCTAATCAATTGGGCAAAAACAACAGGAAAAAGAGGTCCCAACATAATCGGACTGTAAGCCATGAAAGGTTTTATAGAAGACAACCAACATTCGAATTGTACCTGGAATCTTACTAGTAGCCAATGCAGCTCAGTAGGTAAAGATCTTACATGGGATATCCGCAACTACTATCTCTGCAGCCACCTTCTTGACCTATTGTAGCTTCTAAGTAGTTTTCAGGATATAGAATGCATTGTGGTCGACCAGATGGGAAGTGACTGAGATATAATAGCCTGAAATTGTTTCTTCAACTTCTATCCCATTGTTTTTTCCCCTGGTGGGCTGTTTTTCCTTGTAATTAATAGTTTTGGGGGATAGTTGAATGTCTTAGTTTGGTATGTTCATAAAGAGTAAATTCTGTTTCTGTTATCTCTTAGAAATCCTAAAGTAATAATTGCTGAAAAAACACTGCGGCTTGCCCATCGTCATGCTAAGCAAAGTAGAAAGAAGCCATTCACCTGTTTTTTAGTTGGCACTCTTGCGGTAGATGAAAGTAAGTATGCAAATATTCTATTTTTGATTGAATAAGTAAACCTTGTATACTTGTTTCTTCTTAACCTGTTATGACATAACACCAAGGAATAGAAAACATTGTACTGAACTTAGAATCTATTATTTGCAATTATGTGTTTCATCACTAAGCTGATTCTGCTTAATAATTATAAATGACTATCTTGAATTTATCATTCCCTTGGGTATATAAGTGACTCAAGGATGCTTCTCTACAACTCAGCTTTATTTTATATTTTTCTCCTCTTACATGGAAAGGAATTGAAGGTTTAAGTAATTTAAGCAAGAATATTTTATTGAGCTCTGTGGGGCATCAAAATAGGATGGTTTACAGTGCACAGGACTCCACATGATTGCTCTGAAAGCTGCTCCAGTGTATACATAAGTCATATATAAGAAAGAAATTGAAGCAGCTGTGCATACTAAGACAACAGGAAACTGCTTTTGAAGCAACCATGTGAACCCTGCAAAATTGCATCTGCTTTAATGAGTTGGAGGTGCGTCTTCATTTCTATTCTTATCTATTGTAGGCTACATTGAGTACTCTACCTGTTGTGGAATACATGGAATCAAAATTGGACCTTTTGTTTTTTACCGTATTTTGAGTGCATTCTAGCTACAGAGTTATAGTCATTCCAGTTCTTTGGAGCAGAGTTTGTCTAGATAAGGGGTAGGCAACCTTGGCTCTTTTATGACTCGTGGACTTCAACTCCCAGAATTCCTGAGCCAGCATGGCTCAGCATGGAAACCTCTCCCTTTCTCCTCAGCATGGCTGGCTCAGGAATTCTGGGAGTTGAAGTCCACAAGTCATAAAAGAGCCAAGGTTGCCTATCCCTAGATAGGCAGCCAAGGTTGCCTATCCCTAGATAGGCAGCCAAGGTTGCCTATCTAGATTTTGGCACTGGTAATAGTAACAGGGATAGCATCTATGAAATAAAAATTGAAAGCATATTAATTGTCCTAATTTTCTGGCATAGATGGTGAACGTGTATTGCTAACAGTAGACCGTTTTGATCCTGGTCGTGAAGAACCAAATGGTTTGGGAAAAATTCCCACAGCACCTCTTCCTGGAGACTTTTTCATCCCATGCAGAATTGGTGCTTGGGAATGTTCATCAAGTGATACCATAGTACACACTTTTGAGGATTTTAACGTAGCGTTTAAGGTAAGAATTTGGGGAACATTCTTTTTATTCTTTAGGAGGATATCTTGTCTTGACTGTATAGTATTTCAGTCTCTAGTTATATCCCTATATCACGGCTTCCCAACCGGGGGTGCTCGCAACCCCTGGGGGTACGAGACAATATTCCAGGGGATGTGAAAACTTGGGTTTTCAAAATTATAGTGTATATGCATAATTCGTTGTCATTATTTCAAACTTTTGTAAGGGGTGCGAGAATATATCAGAAGTGTTTTAGGGGTGCGAGGTGTAGAAAAGGTTGGGAGCCCCATTGCCCTATATTATTAAAAGAATGATTGCATATTTGAACAGATAAAATTGTTATAGACTCTCAATATCCTTTTCTGTATTGTTCATATTTTCTGACACTCTCCTTGGTGGCAGAAGCTGAGATAAGAACAATTGAAATATCATCCCTACTGTTTTGGGTGTTCTTTTCAACTGTGTTGAAACATGTGGAGTGTGCCTATGAAATGGTGCTATTTGTGATGTCTTTCCCTGTTTTGAACAATTTGATACTTCTGTTTGAGATTCATTTTGATACTTTCTTACTATAGATGCTGCATCAGAATCTGAACAGCCAAGATTCTTTGGAACTTTCCAAACTGCTGACCTTAAGAGTTCACATCTCTTCAGTGGAGAATATGGATAACTTAAATTTTGATTTTCACTGGGCAGCAGTTACAGTAGCCAATGTTTTAAAATTTACTCCTATGAAGCCTATTCCAATAATTCCTACAGCCCTTGCTAGAAACCTAAGTAGCAATATGAGTATTGCACACATTCAAGGAACTTACAAATATGGGTAAGTTAATTTGAGTTTGGCAA
This sequence comes from Protobothrops mucrosquamatus, assembly GCF_001527695.2. NCBI lineage: Eukaryota > Metazoa > Chordata > Lepidosauria > Squamata > Viperidae > Protobothrops > Protobothrops mucrosquamatus. The sequence goes on from NW_015386470.1 coordinate 1,257,803, forward strand.
TATCTATTTGTGATTCATTCAAGAGTGCAGTTTTTCATTGAATGCTTTCTAAGGGTTCCGGTTCTTAAATAAAATTAAAGAGCCAGTTTGATATAGTAGTTAAAAGCACTGGATTAGAAACAGCAGACTATGTGTTCTCGTTTTGTCTTAAAGACAAAGCCATCTGGAAAATATGCACACTGACCATTTTTTGTTTCAGAAGGTACTGAAAAAAATATTACGCAAAATTGTTCTCTTAACATTGTATGTGCAGTCTGTTGTGTGAAGCTTGTACATTTCTCTTACATATAAAATGTGAATAATTCCTTCATATGTTTATCTCCTTTATTTGCTACTTCTCTGGCAAAAGCTTTTTGCTAGTTTCTTTAAAATATTTTTTGTTAAAAAAGGTCATTTGTTTTACTTGCAGCTATCTTTCAATGGATCAAACAAGGAAACTTCTTCTAATTCTGGAATCAGACCCCAAAGCATGTACATTGCCACTGATTGGCATGTAAGTATTTGGGTGATGAGCTTTATTCCTTAAAAACTTTCTTGATTTGAATTAGTATTATGAGAAATATTTGCAGTATATTTCCAGATTACCTCAGATAGTCAGTCCAGATTTTATTTCTATATGATATGCAAGTGTTGTAATATGAGTGTTCAGAAGTATTTTTGCTCCTCTATTCCTCTAGCTGGCTGAGTGGACTAGTTCACATTCACAATCCACAAGTTTCGGCCTTTTGTCTGCGATACTTATACAGCTCATCAATCCAAGAGAGGTAATTATAATTAAAATTACTTCTTATCAATTAATAGTAATAAGGATTTTTTTCTTACCGTTAAACAGTAATAGGGATTTTAATTTATTGGCCTTTTTATTATAGTATTTTATGTTTGATTGCTAAAATAACCACAATATATAATCGAAAAGGTCATTAAAATAGATAGTTAAAATAAATGGTAAACAAATCAGAATTGGTAGATAGCATAAAACACTATTAAATATTTCAGGCAATTAAAAAAAGTTCCTCAGAAAGAACAATATATAGTTGTAATATATAATGTAGAAATATGCAAGAATAAACAAAACGGATTTCTCGACCATAGAAAACGTACTGTACTGTTTTTGTATTGTACCGTTTTAGAAAGTGGGATAGAACAAATCCAGCCAGATGCCCGTGCCCAGTAGCATCTTATTGGAGAGGTTTTCTAAAATATGATCTGAGCTAAACTTTTTAAATGGTTGGAGCTGGGTCAAAGAGTCAAGTATTTTATAGGAACACAGAGCAATGCTTTGCTTGCCCCATTGCAAATACAGAATAAATTCATTTGGAATTAGATGGCATCATCCTGCATTCTGACTTGCATGCATTTATTGCTTTACAAACTATAGGAGTATAATAGTTTTGCATAGTAGTCCAGGAAGATAATGTAATCTTACTGTTTAATCATTTTATGATAAATAATGACAATGCTATACAGACAGTGATTGAGACTCTAGAATGGTTAGCTAAATATTGTACTATATTTTTAAAAACATGCTAAATTCCCCTCAACATTTATAATGGCTTGGTTTATTGGTTGGTTTGTTTATTCAATTTGTATATAGCCGCTCATCTCAAACTAATGACTCTTGGGAGCGAACAATTTATGTTGTTGCATGGAAATTCTGAATTTGTGATTTTTCCATTGCTTTGTGTATGGAATATTTTTCTTCTTTTTAGGGTATTCTCTGAAACGGGAAGATTTCTTGTAGTTCTTTTTGCTCTGAATCATAAAGATCCAAAGTTTTATGAATGCTTTCCTTATGATGGGCGTACCGAACTAGACTTCCAGCTACTTACATGCAAAGAAACGTTACATCTGTTCAAAGTAAGTTGCTTGACTTCTTATCATGCTGGATATGAAATAGCATGGCCCTACTTTGTTTCTAAGATCAAAATATATCAAAATATGCAATAACTGGAATGCATATATATTCAAATTATGAAATGGTTTTGTTTATGACTTCAAATGTCCTTAACTTTCCAGTAAGCACAATCTCTTAATTTTAAATGGAATTTTCTTCCAAAAGTAGCAGCTGCTTTTGAAATTTCACCAGGAAAGAACAAATTTAGGATTAAGACTGGAGATCTAGATCTAGATTTAAATTATTACTTAACGTGAGATATTTACTCTTGATCTAGTCATTCTTTCTATCCTAATCTATCTTATAGGTTTAAAAAGAAAAGAATATAGGTGGAGACTCTTGGCAACTACCTGATTTTTGTGTGGAGAAAGAAAAAGAAAAATTACGGGATCTGAAAAGAATAGTTTAGCTTTTTTATTTCAAGACTAATCATAAAATATGTTGGGACATATCTTAGAAAAGTTGCATTTTGAATAATTTACATATTCTAAAAGGTTTAACCATAGTTTCTACGAGCCAAACTAGAAAATAGGTTTGTGGGATGATTGCTGTTGATGAAAGGGGTAAGCTGTATAATCCTTTATTTCTCTCAATTTAGAAAGATTAATAGATCGTTATTTCAATTAGGATTACTTATTTTGCATCATTTTTCTGATTACCAGCATAGTAATTATAACTCCTGTAGAGAACAACCTCACAAGATTGAGAAGCAAATAGAAATATTTCAATAGGACTTCTGTGTTTTATTTTTTTATTTAGCTTTCTTAATTTGGAAACATCTTTTCTTGGCCAATTTGCAATGGAAAGTCTGCTGAAACTCTATTTTTCATATATTTTTATATTATATCTAACGTGATTGTTAGAAAATTACAGCAGTAATGGTTTCCCAATTTTTACTTCTATACTACACCTAATATAATTGTTAGAAAATTGCAGCAATAATGTTCTTTAAATTTTTACTTCATCTTTTACCTCATCACTTTATGGCATTCTCTGTAGTAGTCATGAATCCCCTACATACAGGTACATAAAAACTTTCAGGCAATAAATAGTCAGCACCACTATTGTTTGATGCAGAGTTAGGCACTTTTGTTGTGATTAGACTGTCCAGCTTAGGATCTATATGTATTTCATTTCAGGATGTAGAACCTTCAGATAAATACCCTATCCAGTTTGAACTGAACTCACAAAATATAAATGCAGAAACAGAATTCTTCAGCAAAATTTCAAAAAACATTTCCATAAACAGGTGAGTCATTTTTAAAATTCTTCTTGCAAGTAATCTGTACTATTTGTTTGCTTCTGTACAATTCAGTCACTTCCAAAATTTTTACTGTAACTTGCAATAAATAACAATTTTCAATAAGAATAATTAGTAGCTATCAGGTGTTCCTGTCTGCTGCCATGTGAAATCGTCCAGAAAAGTAGGAGATAAGACAATAGGATTTCTTGGATTGTTAATGTCATTAATATAATAAGCTGTAATTTATTATCCAAAAGTAGACTACCCAAGAGATATCAGGCAATATGTGTGTATTTGCATTGTAGATTTTACTTTCTAATCTCACAGTATAAATTTTCTTTAATGAAGAGACTGTATTAGGAGAAACACTATTCCTGTAACCAAGAAACAAACATAATATTTGTTAATAAAATAAAAAAATTAAGAGACAATAAGATGTATATGCTTTACTTAATTTGTTTACAAACAGTTGTTCAACTTTCTCTTTTTAATAGTGATCATAAAATGTGTAAATTGCCATGACATGTCAATGAGTTACAGACAGTATTTAAAATTCTATGTTATAAAATGGGATATTGTATATAATAATAAGAATATTTAAAAATCTGTCTGATACCCGTGATTATTTGTAATATGTCAGAGGAGTAAAAAATAGATACCAAAGTTGTTTTTTACTAGTAATATATATTTTTTATATAGTTTGTCCCTAGATTGCTCACCTAATAAACTTTCTGTCAGTGATCATGACTCTGGTGTGGAAGATGATGCATCTCCAAGACCTTTTCCCCGTCCTCATCCCATCAATCAAAAGGTATATTCTAGATTTCTCGTCTGAAGCCAGTCACAGTAAATTAGCTTTGTAGTGTTTATTTTGAGTAACTAATATTATTCAGGTTCAGCGTTCTTACAAATAAGTGTTCTGTCATAATCCTGCCACTAGGTTGTACTACAGGACTCTTAACCCTTTATTGCTGCAACTGCATCTTCAAATTAAGTTTGAAGAAGACACTTCCTTTAGGACTCTGCATAATTATGCTATGGGAATATATGCAAAAAATAGTAAACTAGCTGAACCATGGCAAAATTACTTGACTTAATTAAATAGGGAGGTGTTCTCACAACATACCGACACAAGAGCTAGCAAAAGTGTGAACTATACCAATATGCTTATTAAGAACTTAAATGAATGCTAACTGAATTGAAATTGATTGGTTTTGTTTCTTCTTATTGCTAAACTGGCAGTGAATCAGTAATAGAAAATCAGTAGCTGCAAACATTAGATTTTATAGTGTTACATTGAGTAAAGCATTTTTACAGTGCCTTTTTCTTCTTGTTCTCCTCACATTAAGCACTTGCACTTATGTATTTCATGTGTGTGTGTGTGTGTGTGTGTGTGTGTGTGTGTGTGTGTGTGTGTGTGTGACTTATATTTGAGACTGCTAGTGTAGCACAAAGACGCCTCATTGGAGGGCTTGGAAGGGTATCATATTTTAGGCCTCCTTGAAGAGACATATTTCTTTATGTGTACATATTATCTTATTAATTCTCTTTGCACTTCTATTCAGAGTGTAGATGATAAGAGAAAAATACTTCAGATTAATTTGGTAAATTAATAATTCATAAATATATATATTTTTAACTGGTTTCCAGATGACTGAGATCCATCCTTCAGTTCCTGAACTGTCCATTGTACTTGAAGGCATCTCCACAGAATCTGTACCAACATCTAAATATGCTTTGATTAAAAATCAACCTTCAATTGTACACCAACCTGCTAAGATGGCATATTCTGTAGCGCATGTTCCCCAGCACCCTCGGAGCTCTGATGCTGGGAGACAGATCTTTACTTTGGATGCCAGAGAGCCTCCTCCAAAGCAAATACCAAGTCATCTGAAACACAGGATTCCATCTTTAAAACCTTGCAAAGGAATGCAACCTCCACTACAACTGCAGTCCAGTGCAGCTGGCTCTCAAGCAAAAAAGGGTTGCGTAGCTGCTTCTCCTTCAATATCCTGTAACGATATTGAAAATACACCCCTGCATCAACATGGCATTCCTTCTGAAAGACCCTTGGCAAATAGTGACGATGTTCCACAGAAAGGAGAACTTTCCACTAATGGCTTTTCAGCACAAAAATCTAACCAACCCCCTGTGGTTTCCCAGTATCCCTGGCATACTTGTACACTATCACCATCTTATCTGAGAAGACCCCTGGGAGTTCGGGTACCAATTCAAGGTCCATCCTGCTGTTCTCCTTGTATTTGCAACTGTCAGCAGTATGGCCCTATGCAATATAGTCCAGCAAATGTTTGGCAAGGCTTATGTAACGACAGCCCTGAAAACCGTTCAGGTCCTACCCAGGAGAGTACAAAATTAATGTTCCATCAGAATCCAGAATGTGTAAATGGTGGCTGCAATCCAGTGTGTGCCACAGGTAGCCCTGTGGGTATAGGCCACCATGGAATAATAGGGAATTGTTCTCCTGTTAATAATAACACATCTACTGCAGTAAGAATGTCATCTCCAATAAATCCTGGTAATACACAGTCACATACAACCCATTCAGCTTGTATGTACCTCCCTGCTGCAAATACAGTATCGGATAATGAAATGGTGGACTTATCTTCAGATGTTTACAGAATTCTTGCTGAACAGCATAGGCAAATCAAGCTGCTACAGGCTCAGGTTGGTTGGGTTATTTCAATGATCTATTTGGCTTTGTTACTGAAGTATACTTGCTCTTTGACATGATTGCTGTGACTTTCAAGCTGGAACTTAGGAGTTTCTGTTTCAATCTCCTCTGAGGCAAATAGAAGTTTTAATGTAACTGGATAGTACTGTGTTTTTATTGTTAACATTTCTTATGCTGGAAAGTCAATAGAAGCCAGCTAAATTAATGATTTTTTTTAATTTCAACTACCTATTTCTGTGTGCTGTGGTATGGTGCCCTAAGTGACTTTAAAATACTGCCTTGTGTAGTTCATAGAAAGGAAAATAGTCTTAAATATTTATATAGGGTAAATAGTTATCAAGTAATTTATACTAATTGGTTCTTTTATCCAGGCTGTTCAGTTAACACAGATTTTGTTTACAGATTCAGCAGCTTTTAGAGGCTCAAACTGTTCAGTCCTGTGCTTCCAGATCCATAGAAAACAATAGCATACAGTCTGAGAAGCAAGTAGAATTTGTTGCCATGGAAACCCAGTCTTCTCCAGGGTTACACATGAAGAAAAGTATCAGCATTGCAGTGAGTACAGGTAATGTTTTATTGTACATTTTCTTTAAATGACACTAAACTCAGGGGAAAATGCTAAACATTGGAGCCATTTTGTTCTGTTTGTTCATAGCATATGGTGTATCTGCCCTTTAGTCTCTGCAGAAACTTGCTTAGTGCCCCATACTATAGTATAACATTATGCTTCAGATTTATAATTTTATAAAATAACTGGATCGTTTAACTTAGTTTGCTCATAACTAACACAAAGCAAATGTCAACATGTTTTTTTTTAAAAAAAAATCCTTCCGGCTATATTTTCACTTTGACACACTGGGCCTCTTACTAAAGAGGTATTTTCTAATGGGATCATAGAACCCTCAGTCCTAGTTAGAATTATTTATGCAAGTTTTAGGATTACAGACCAGCACCGCATACAAAGACAAACTGGTGATAGATCACCATTTTTCAGTTGTTTAACAAATGTTGCATGCTCAGTAAGAATTTGCTAGTACAGTAATCAGATCAGTTTATATCAGTAATGGAGTAAGTGCACTGTAAACTGTGCAAAAGTTGTTTCAAGATGTGTATCACAGCGTACAGTGCAGCAGCCTAGTTTATGTTGTACAATATTTTTATTCGACTTGCTATAGGTGCTAGCTTGTTTTGGAATACCCCTTTGGAAAAGAAGAAAGAGTCTGTGAAAGAAGATGAAGTTGAAATTTCCAATGAAGACATTACTATTTCTATGAGTGCAGAAAAGTACAGCAGTCAAGCAAGCATTGCCTCTTCATTAAAAGCTGTTGATATACCCAGCTTTGTTGATAGTGTCCATATTGTTGAAGGAGGAACTAATCAGTCTTCTGCAGGCCTCTGGTAATTTTTTTAAGTTGAAATATTCTTTCTGATTTTTAAATTTTGCATAAATCTTTTATGTTCAAGTCACCTCTGGGTTTTTTTTTTCCAGAACTTAAGCTAGTATTTTAATTGACTTGTATAAATACCAGATTGGTTTGGTTCAGCTCTATTTTTGTGTCTTCAGTAATATACTATATTACTGTACCTTAATATACTTCTAGCATATATTACTCATAGGTAGCAGCCTGGATTGGTTGGATTGGATTGAACTGTTCTGCACTATGACATCACATGCATTTAAACGTCAAAATAAGTTGCCTATATATTTTCTATATTTGCCCCCTATTGAAAATCTAACATTTTAATCCTAAGAATAGAAGCAGCTTGATTCAAAAATATTGTTTGGATTTGAGTCCAGATAGCTATTTTCTTCATAGTAGTTGTTTTAAATGAATTATATAGCAATTTCTGTAGCAATATAGAATCAATATTTTGATTCTAGCTCTAACTTGGACAGTTTCCCAACTTGTTTTTAAGGGCTGCATTCCATTTGTGAAGATCTGCTCCTATGTTTTCAGTCTCAGTAGGTCTCAAAAATTGGGACAGCATTAAATATGAAAAATATGAGGGGGCACAATTTAAGAAGTTCATTTTATGCGTGCCAGCCACATTTTTGGTACCATAATATATTCATAATGAGAGGTTTTATTCACATTAATCCTTTGTGTGATTGTGAATACTCTAGTTTCTAGTCTCTGTTTCTTGGAAGCCTCAACTTATAGTCAGGGAAACATTAATAGATGCAATCTGTACACTTTCTCCAGTATACAGGCGTTGAGAACAGACTTGCTTTGCAAGGAGCTATCTATCCATGTTCCTTGTCCTGATCAAAATAAAATTGTAACTTGAGAGTAGTTGAAAACATATTTTTCATGCACGGATAATATTAATGAATCCCAGATGCACTCCAAAAGAAAACTTGGATTTAAACCATTGTTTGACATATGCAGTTACTCATAAAACATTCAACAGAAAATATTTATTTTAATAACTGGAAAATTTCATATATTCAAGTTATATACTGATGGGAATACTACTATTAGCTTCTAGTCATGATTATGAAATATTACTTGCAGTAAGTGAAGATGAACACTTAAGTCATTTCCATTCTAAAAACATAATAAATGTTCTGACATGTGAGAGTTGGATGATAATCTTAAAGAATTGGGAAAATATGAGATGTAGTTTAAGATGTAAATTCCTCTACAATGATATATATATTGATAGTTTAATTCAAACCATGTCTGTTTTTACTAATAGTAATGGACCACTTGCCACAGGAATTGACCAAGCTTCACTGCAGAACGAAAATGGTAACAAATGTTTTCAAAGAAGTACTGTGGAAGGAACTGACAATAATTTTGAGCCAACTGATAAACAAAATTTTGAGTGTCCCATTACTACCCCACCAAATGTATCACCAGATGATCAAAAAATTTATCACGATATATTAGTAAGTTTTGTTTGCTAAATATAACTTAATTCAAGTGTTTAACAGTGCTGACACCATACATCAATTTGTTTCTGATTTTTTTTTAAAGTACTTAGTAGTAAAGTCTTTATTATCCACACATCTTGAATTTTCATGCTTTCCTTGAAGTGCTTAATAGGATATATCCAGTTTATTGTTAATATTTCAGAACTGCATTCTGCTGCTTACATGATTATTTCTTTACAAAAAGTAGTGTGGGACAAAATAGTAGGTTAAGTTGCATGATTATTTAAAATTAAACAGAATTACGATATTTAAATGTAAACTTGAATAGATTACTTCTAAATGTATACATTCTAAAGCCTTGTGCTAAAATCTGTTTAACTGTAAGCTAATGACATTAGTTGTGCATCTATGATGTGAGAGCTAGAAATAAATTGCTTACAGGTTTGCCTATGGTGATATGAATACATTGTCAACATGCTATGAATTCCTATGGAGATGCCATCTTGCAGTTTTATTCATCCAGTGTTATCTTCTTGTTTGTAATATTTCTATAGGGTCAAGTAAATCGATTTTTGAAGGAATCTTCTGATGAAAGCAGTCCTTCTCTGAGAGAGGATCTAATTAAAGATGAATGTACTACATCCTTAAAAATAAACAAGGCACAAAAAAGAGACTCAACATCAGACATGGTCCTAAGAGATAAAGATAGTGTTCTAACTGCAACCTTGAAGCAATTAAGAAACCTTGGAGTAGATTTTGATTCTCCTAAGAAGATGAACAATGTACACAAAGTGGAGAATGCTGGGTAATGGCAATTTATTGATTTTTATTTATTGCTAGGTTTTATTTAATACCTCAGTCAAGTCAACTCTGAGCTGCATAAAACCAACAAATCAATTGATGTGTTGATCATATCCTATACCAGTGATGGCGGACCTTTTAGAGACTGAGTGCCCAAAAACCGCCCCCACCATGCCTCCCTGCCCACCCCCGCTCCACCCCAATCTGCTCACTCCGCCCCTGCCCCACTCCCCGAGCCACCCACCACCTCCACAGCTTGCCACAGCAGATTGCCCAGGCGGTCCAGCAGCGCCATGGCGGTCACGTCCTCCTCCCACGCCCCATAGCATCATCTCCATGCGACGGGGTACAAGGGCGGAGTCTTGTCCCCGCTGCCCGGCTGCCATGTCAGGGGAGATTCTCCGAGGGGGCTGCTGATGAGGGGGCATGCCCAAAGAGAGGGCTCTGCGTGCCGCCTCTGGCACGCGTGCCATAGGTTTGCCACCATGGCTATAGATACTCCTGCTTCCATGCATTATTATGCTCCAGCTATACTGGGATGGTCTTCCTTGTAATTTAAATCAGATTCTGTAGCATTAAGCAGTATTTTAAGCTGCTCTAGTGAGGAATGAGTAGTCAATAATTTATGTTACATGGGAACAAAATCTTGTTAGGTTCTCCAGAACACATTTTATGATCAGCTGGGTATTAATAAATTGAATAAATGGCCATGTACACACTTATTTAAATGTGTCTTTTTCTTTTCTAGGGTATTGGCTTGTATTAATCCTGAAGCAATAGTCCCAGGATTAAACTGTATCTCTTTTGCTAATGTTGGTATGAGTGGCTTAACGCCCACTGGAGCAGACCTGAGCATGGAGGCAAATGCTATTGCTCTCAAGTACCTCAGTGAAAATCAGCTGTCACAGCTTTCTTTAAGTCAGTCAAGCCACAGAAGTTCTGTGGCTTCATCTTTACAGACTCTCCTGCAAACTAATACAGAGAAGTCTTTGATGGGCCTTGGTTTGATTTCGCCTGGCAACATGTCTTTCGCCACCAAGAGATACATGAGGAGGTATGGCCTCTTACAAAGCAGTGATGGTAGTGATGATGAAGAGGAGCAACCATCTGAGACCTACAAGAGGAAAGAGAGGCAAGAGCCTGTTCTGCACTTGGATTTCAACCCTGTTTTGGAGGGCTTTGCTTCCTGGGAAGGCTCTCCTGAAAGAACTGGTGAGAAGCAGATTACTTTGGATCCAACGCACTGTGAAACTGAATCGTCTTGTCACCGGCTGCATTCAGAAGGGCCCGTCTTCAGAAATGTTACGAATGCTGTTTTGCCACCCAGAATCCTGCACCAGATTAATGAAACTCCGCACCCTTTTTTAAAGGATTTAAAGCCAAAAATGAAACTTTTGCCCGGAGAAGCAGAATTTACACGGCGTCCAGACAAAGAAAATCTAAATGTTCACATTGTGACTGGAACTCCACAAGCTCCCTCCGTTGATAATTTAAATCAAGCAGAAAATTTTAATTTAGTGGGCACTTTTCTCGATGTAAAACAACTCAGACAGCTACCAAAGTTATTCTGACCTCTATACAAATTACTGGCATCCTCTTTTCTTTCTTTTCTCGTGGTTCAGAAAAATCAAGAGATACTACTGGCTAAATATAACTTAATTTTTTTCTTGGCAATAAATAAATGGGTGAGTGGTTCCTAATTTCATATTGAGAAATACAACCGCTTGGGTCTCACAATAAATTTAGGTCTTTATGCATACTAGAATATATTTACAATCCAAAGGGTCATTGAATATAATCAGGATACTATGTAGAATATTTTTAAAGATGTTGATTTATTGTTTATTAAATGCAACAAGAATGAAATGATCCACAGTGGAGCAGACAGTGAGTTTAAAGCAAGCTTGATTTGAGGTGTTTACCAGCTTTAACTCTTATTTTATGAATTTGAAATAAAATGTCCTATGGTTATTTGTAACAAGTGCAATTAGGAAACAAAACTAGGTTGACAAATGATAACCATCTTATGTGTTTGACCTGCCATAAACTTCGAACATTATATTTTGTAGTTCCTGATTTGTTTAATACTTTGTGTGCTGAAATAAAATGTGCTAAACTATTTTTGTAATGTGCCAATTTTTAGTGCTATAAAAATATAATTAAACATAATTTGGTTTACTTTATGTCTCTATAAACCAAGAGGCTTCACACTTATATTAAATATGCTTAAGATGGGTGAACAAGGGATTTGAACAGCCAAAGATAAGCTCTCATCACTGCTTTTCCTTACTTCTGAAGAGAGGGCATTTTCAGGATTACAAGCCAAACTAAATAAAATATCCTTGGTTTGGGAAAAGTCTGCTTTACATTCAAATCTCCTTAGGTGCGGATACCTTAAATTCAGGGCACACTTAACACCCTGTCAAATTATAAAATATTTATTAAAGTAATGCAAGGAGGAATAGATTGGCACATGCTAAGAGATTATGCACACAAGCATTATGCATATGTTATTGAGTGTTTGGCTCTCACTAACTTATGCTGCTTACTCATATAGGGGCATTTACATGGTTGATAGTACAGTGATCAGCCTGCCAAGCGAGCTAAGGATCTCCTAGCTTTCCGCCGCGCCCTCAAGACATGGCTTTTTCAGCAAGCGGGTCTGGCCTAAGGTGAATTTTAAATAGGGACAATTTTAATGATTTTAATAAGACACAGCGACAAATATTTGTTTTTAATTGGTTTTATTGGGGATAATGTTTTATACTGTTTTAATATGCTGTGAGCCGCCCTGAGTCCTGTGGGG
>NW_015386470.1:1270216-1277150 GCF_001527695.2 Protobothrops mucrosquamatus
ATGAAATGAATGTGATTCAAATCATAATATATATATGAAAATGACAGAGGGAAAACTCTCCATCTTATGTGGCTTTAGTCTGGCCATACCCATTTTACTGGAATTGATGAGGTTTTTGACATGTGTTGATATGCATTTTAACTAGTTCAAGTGTGTTGGGAAAACATTCTCATCTTTCTAAATATTAAGCAACCTCTCTTGTGGCCAAATTAGTGCCCAGCTTCTGCATTAGTTCTGTTTCTTGAATCCTTTCATCCAATTCTCTCTCACACACACACCACAATTTTTTGAAATCAATTCTAGGCTTCTAACCAGAAGAAAATTGGAAGAGAGACCTCCAATCTTGTATTTGGAAACAAAATATACTGCTCAAAAAAATAAAGGGAACACATCCTATGAGACATCCTATAGGATGTGTTCCCTTTATTTTTGTGAGCAGTATATATTTATACAATTTTCTCTTTACACAACTCTAGAATGGAATCAATGGAGAAACTTTAACATCAGATGCAACAGCAGCATGGCACTCTCTGTTGCAGTGGCAAAAAAATAATACGGAATAATTGGACTTTTATTGATGTTTTGCCAGTTTTCTTGTATTAGTTGGTTTCAAACACTTCCTCTCTCTGCAAAAGTGTTTAATTGGCTTCTGTATACCAACTGTAAGAGGACCTGTATTGGCACCTTTTGGGGAAGATCTCTCTCCTTTCTGAAATTACTTCTGGGTGTTTTCCATGTATCTCTACTGAATTAGAATCTAATATTCTCCTTTTTTTGCTGACCTAATATTGAGAGCAGTCTTCCTGTATGTTTCACATTATTTTGACACTCTCAGATGCCCAAGTGGGAGTGGAGGAGGGGCAGTCTGCCAGAAAAGCAAAGATTTAGAATTACATCACAGAACCAAGCTCACCCCATTAATGTTCCTGTGCCCTGGTTGCTGGATGTTTTTCTTGCTGGCTGATAATATGGTAGCAAAGCCAGAGCAGAAAACCAGTTAATTGCATATTATAAGTGGCAAACACAAATCTCAACACAGTTGGGAACTACCTCTTACGCAATGCAAACAGCCAGCGTTATGATGCCGTTGGGTGGTGCAAAGATGAGATGGATAACAGTTTAAATGGGAGAACAGCTCCTCTAGCATTGCACTATGCTTCCTGGCATGTACCAAGAAATGTTTTAGGATTGTTTCACACACAGCTTTCAGGATCCTAAACCCTTGCTTCTGCCAAATAAGATGTGCGGCTCAAAGCCATGAGATCTTACTGCAAAATATTGATCCAGGATTAGGCAACTTCTTGTCCTTCAGACTTTTAAGGCTTCAGTTCACCAGCCAACCGACCCAAATGTAGAAACCTGAAAAGAGTATTGTTTTAAAACAGCGGTTCTCAACCTATGGGTCGTGACCCCATTTGGGGTCGATCGACCATTTCACGGGGGTCGCCAAGCAAGGCTGTCCGCCATTTTTTCCCCCTTTTCCGGCGGGTGCCTTACCTCCCTTGAGCTGGGCCAGCTGGTGGTCGGCCTGCTCTGTCTCTGCCGCTTGCCAGCTACGCCTCGGCCGGCGCAGGGGGCGGAAACCACGCATGCGCGGCGCTCCCGGGCAGGGAAAGTCCTCGACTTACGACCGGTTGGGTAGTCCTCGACTTACGACCGGTTTAGTCCTCGACTTATGACCGGTTTAGTCCTCGACTTACGACTGGTTGGGGGGTCGTGGCATTAAAAAGCTTGAGAACCACTGTTTTAAAACTTTTAGAAGGTCCCAGGTTGTCCTACCCTGTCTTGGCCCCAGGTACAGTATATGATGCCTGGCTGGCACTCTGCTACGATCTCAGCATAACTCCTTCCACATCTAAATGGGATCCTGATCCCTGCTCAGGGAGGTCTGTTTATCAAGTGAACGGCAGGATGAGAGAGAGAGAGAGAGAGAGAGAGAGAGATGGAGGAGGCAGAGAAGAAACGTGATCTCCATTATTACTGTGCCCGCCCGGGGCAGACGAGTTCTGTCTTTCCCATTTCCTGCCTCTGGTGGCTAAAGGAAGTGGCGCTCGTGTTTCCTGAATCTGGCTTAAAACAAGGGCCCAGCATAACGTCGTGACTGCCCCGGGAACTGATACTTCCAGCCGTTTCCCTCCGGCGTCGTGAAAAACCTCTAGGGGAAATCCTCGCCTCCCTCCCCCCCCCCCCGCCCCAACCTCCAGATCTTGACACCTGGGCAAATGGGGGGGACGGCGGATATTTAACCTCCCCACTCATCTTTCCTTTGCCCTGGCATTCACATTGGGAGGGATCCGTTTCCCTTGCCGCTTCTCTGACGGAAACTTTTCCCGTTTGCCCCACTTCAGTTTGTTTTCCCAAGGCGGATCGCTCTCTCCTTCAGGCTGAGACACTCCAGAAACGGGTTTTTATCCCTCGGCGGCGCAGCAAACACCCACATATCGTTGCCGGAAGGTGGGCTTCGGTTTCTCATCCCCACGGAAACTTCATTCCCCATACATGGCATAAAACCCCCTTTGTCTCCCGTAGTCTAAGCATATCTCCCCCTCACGCCCTGGCCTGGAAGGGGTAGGCAACCTTGGCTCTTTTATGACTCATGGACTTCAACTCCCAGAATTCCTGAGCCAGCATAGCTGGCTCAGGAATTCTGGGAGTTGAAGTCCATGAGTCATAAAAGAGCCAAGGTTGCCTACCCCTGCGCGGCCTGGAAGAATCCCCAGAGATCACCAGATTCGATCAGGTTTAATCGGATCGGAAGGGTGCTGGAAGGAACAGGACCGCAGGTGTTAAGTGAGAATCCTGGAATCTCTCCCCTTTTTCCTTGGCGGTGTTTCTAGAGAATTGGGGGTAACCTACAAGATCTGTAAACCAGGAGCAGTTCTATCTTAAGAGAAAGGCAGGGAAAAATCATTGTTACTGTTTTGTTGTCGTTGATGAATAAGGCCTTAAATTATATTTCATTTTATTCGAGCAGAGTGAGCTATGCTGGCTCAGGAATTCTGGGAGTTGAAGTCCATGAGTCATAAAAGAGCCAAGGTTGCCTACCCCTGCGCGGCCTGGAAGAATCCCCAGAGATCACCAGATTCGATCAGGTTTAATCGATCGGAAGGGTGCTGGAAATAACAGGACCGCAAGTGTTTAAGTGGGAATCCTGGAATCTCTCCCATCAATTGCCTTCTGGGGGAATTTCCAAAAGATTCACCAGATAAGTGATCTGGATGAAACTTTGGGAAACTCGGGGTTGGGATCCAAGAGACAACGAATTCAAGTCTTTTTCCTTGGCGGTGTTTCTAGAGAATTGGGGGTAACCTACAAGGTCTGTAAACCAGGAGCAGTTCTACCTTAAGAGAAAGGCGGGGAAAAATCATTGTTGCCATTAATGTTACTGTTTTGTTGTCGTTGATGGACAAGAACTTACATTATATTTCATTTTATTCGAGCAGAGTGAGTCAACCTGTTGTGAGATCAGATGCTTAATGGGTTTGTTCATGCACAGCTTCCAGGCTTGCCCTGCAGCAAGGTGGGTCTCTACTGTAAGGACACAGCCAGGCTGGATCAAGAACTCCCTGCCCTTCTTCCCACAAGCAGCAGGTTGTGTCAGATGGGTGTGTGAGTTGGCTTTCCATACCACTTCAGGGCCCTGGTATGAATTATGTGATTATGGTTCCGCATCTAGTGTGAACATAGCCACGGTGGCTTGGAAATTTATATTAAGCTAAGATTTGTAGCTCAGGAAAAATTATTCAATACACTGTGATTTAACCAAGCCATGGCTTCCTATGATGTGTGAATGAGAACAATATTTAATAGGTTTGGAGTGAAAAACCTCTTTGTCGGGACTGTTTGATCCTGTTGTTTATTATTATCACACCAAAAAGATTGTGGTTGGAAAAGAAACACCCTCTCCCCCCATTTCCTTACTCACCATTCTCCCCAGGCAAGTGAAAGTGATACCTAGCAGTCATTGAGCTGATCAAGAAAGTATTTTGGTATAAGCTGTGCTCCATCTCCCCCCACCCCCAATCCCTGGAAAGCCCAAATTCTACCAGAAAAAGGCCAATGAATGGTGCTGCCCTTTCTGGAGCCAATTTGCAGAAGGGATAGATGGAAGGATCTCCAAGCATCATCAGCTAATGGAGAAACACACAGCAAGCTCTTTCACAGGTGCAGTCAGGTAGGATGTGTTAGGACATCTTGGAATGATGGGATTAGCCACCTCTCAAGTTTCCCTTTTGCTTTAATCCTTTGTTATTTTATAAGCTGCCTGGAGTTGTTAAGAACAATTCATGAATGGCCAAATGAATTGATTGATTAAACTTAAGGGGTGGTGGGGGGAGGAATTGGGTGAAGCAGAAGGAAATGCTTCAGTGCTGCCACTCAGTCCAACTCCTCCTTTGTCTTGGTAATCAGCCAATGTAGGGGTTGGAAATCAGCCCAGCTCTCAACTGAGAAGCGCAGAAGAAAAATCTGGGATGAAGCAAGAGAGAATAATTAATAATCAGCAAATCCAGTCCTGACCTTATGGCTTGGAGGCATAAGGCTTGGAGAACACAGACTAGGAAAATACAGATGCTAGACTTGGAATCGTGCTGTTGTGATTGGTATGCCAGTAATTACAATGATCATCAGGGCATCCATCTAGTGGCAACCTCTAGTGTTTCTCAACCTTGACAATTTTAAGGCATGTGGACTTCAACTCCCAGAATTCCACAGCCAGCAATGCTGGCTGTGGAATTCTGGGAGTTGAAGTCCACATGCCTTAAAATTGTCAAGGTTGAGAAACACTGGATGGAAAATGCAAATATCACCATCTCTTTTCTCTCTCTCCCTCTCTCCCTCCCTCCCTCTCTCTCACACCCCCACACACAAACTAGAAGTGTCAATTGCATGGGAGTCGCTGCCTGGTTAGAATGATACTTGTAGTGTAGTATTCTTGCACAAGTCTTCCGAAATATTAAAAATAAATCATAAAAATAGTAAAGGAAAAAAAAATAGCTATGCCAAATCCAGCTATGTCATAATTCTGTGATGCTCCTGCTGGTGACACGATTAGCGGCACACAATTATCAGAAACAGGTTTCTCCAATTGGATCAATTTGGATAGCAAAGAACTAGCACTCCTCCAGAGTGCCAAGCCTAAAATAGATTTATTTATTTAATAGTGTTTATAAGAAGTTCCTGTAAAACCTAACACCTTCTACAGAAAGTGCCAGTCAGGCATTCTGTGGCAGACCCCTCTGTGGTGACCAGCTGCCTGGTCTCTCCTCCAACCCAAGCCCAAATTCCCATGGAGGCTAGTGCCCAGGCACTCAAAGGGAGAGCACGTGCCAACAGGGATCCCTATGAGAGCTGGATAGACCCCAGGCCCTGATCACACCAGCACTCAAATAGGCAGCCAAAGGTTTCAGACCAGATCCACACCAAAAGTGATATCGAGGGGAACCTAATTACTTCAAACCTGGAACAGCCAAGAGATATTTAGAGGACAAAACAGAGACAACATCACAAGAATATGGCAGAGAAGGGGTGGCCACGATTCATTTGTCTCACGATGGGCGACAGGAAGTCCATATAATTCTAAGTGTAGCAGCAAATCCCCTCAGACTATTCCAGTGTTTCTCGGTCTGGACCCCTTGAGGACGTGTGACTGATTGTCTGGGGAATTCTGGGAGTTTAAATCTACCTATCTTCAAGCCGGTCGAGGTGATTCTTGCGTTGAATAACGGCATGCTAAAATTTAAGAAAAATTACACATTTATTTTGTGGACAAGTCGTCCCTCCCATGCTGCTCTCTTAGGCCAAGGGTAGGCAACCTTGGCTCTTTTATGACTCGTGGACTTCAACTCCCAGAATTCCTGAGCCAGCACGGCTGGCTCAGGAATTCTGGGAATTGAAGTCCACGAGTCATAAAAGAGCCAAGGTTGCCTACCCCTGGAGCCTTAGGCCATTTATTTTTAAGCGAGCACGTGGACTCGTGCGCCCACCCCGTCTTCTCTTTGCGGTACCGCACCTGTTTTATTTTGGCTCATTAAATTTAATTAAGAACGGGCTAGGTGTTCCATATTTAAGTGGGTGGGTGGAGGGGGGGTTGTGTGGCGGTGGGGGATGGATAATCACCTCCCAGGAAGCTAAAAGAAAGGATCTTTATTCAAAAGAGGGCAGTCGTAGTGAGCGTTTGATTATTCTCACCCCCACCCACCCACCCACCCACCCACCCACCCATCTCTTTGCTGTCTCTTTTTAAAGTGCATCTGAGCGCGCAAACAGACACGTCTCGAGAGCTCTAAGGCGAAGCGTTCCAAAAATTCTTCCCTCTCTCTGCATATCCCCGCAATAATTTTCCGCTTTCCCTCGATAAAATTGCCAAATAATAATGAATCATTTCATAAATAATGGGTTTAGGGGCTTATCAGGGCAGGCTGGCCAGTGCCAGCGGCTTATCTCGCTTGGCCACGTTGCTCCAGCGATCCGCTCTCCATACTAAATAGGAAACTGGACGTGATGTGGGAATGAGTTCCCGGCGCTTCGAAGCCGCCCAGCACTCCTCCTCCTCCTGTTGTGTGTGTGTGTGTGTATGTGTGTGTGTATACTATAGGAGGAAGGGGAGGGGGAACATACCAGCCTCCCTGAATAGGCCGCAAAATGGCTCCAGTCATTTTCCCCTACGAAAAACAAGTGGTGAGTAAAAGGGTCGTTTATTCCTCTCTTTTTTTTTTTGTTTTGTTTGTTGTTAAAGAAAGAAAAACGCTTCGTAGGTTGGCTTCCCACCCCCACCCCCACCCCCCACCCCACACCCCACCGCCCCACTCATCCCGGGCCAACTTCACGTTGCAGCGGATAGGGGGATACATTCTCCTTTAACTATTTTATTTCAAAAGGGGAGATAGCGAACCGTATAAATTCCTCTCTCCCCAAATCATTCCCCGCTTCTCTC
>NW_015386470.1:1277259-1282724 GCF_001527695.2 Protobothrops mucrosquamatus
AGAGAGAGAGAGAGAGAGAGAGAGAGATTCCCTAGTAAAGAAGGGAAAAAAAGGGCGGCCAAATCCTGGGTTGAATTGTTGAATCTATTCTTGCTTTGCTCACTAGCAACTGGGGGAGGGGAGGGAAGGGGGGCTTGTAGAAAACCTTCGTGCTGAGCCAGAAAAAGAAAATGCTGGCGGACCTGGGCTTGCTGAAGGCCGGGAAACGGTTGGGGAGAGGGCAGCGCCCCGAAGCGCCTTCCCTGGGCTCAGTGCCCGGCGAGGCCCCACGCGCGGGCTTGAGCGTCACCCCACTCACAGCTTCGCACCAGGCAGGCATTTGGGGGCTCCGGGAAAGCGGCCAGGCGGGTCACCCCATAAAACTGGGTGGCTTTAGGGAAGATTAAGACGTCGGGAAATCCGGTTTTAGCGGTCCTGACTCGCTCTCCTTCCTCGCCCCCCTCCCTCAATAATTCGGCGTGCAGGAATGGAAGCGAAGTCCGATTTTCAATTGTGAAGTTCAAGATAGGAGCTGGGGGGGGGGGGAAGACGACAAAATTCGGATGTGAGGCCGGCTGGGTTTCTCTGTGGAAACCCAGCAGGCCTCAAAAACGAGGCTTGCCGCTCCCTTTTGTGTGCTTGGTTGAAAAGCATTTCTAAGGAAAAGAAGGCGAGGAAACAAAACAAAACAAAACAAAACAAGCTCGGCGGAGGGCATGGGTGTCTTGTCAAATTCAAAAAAGGGGGGAACCCTGCAAAATATTTTTATGACCTGAAAGAGAAAGGGCTTGCTGAGGACTAACGTTAAAAGACGACTAGACGAAATGGAAGCATCCACCAGCACAGCGAAATTATATAAATTAGGGCATCCAGAACAAACTGGACAAAGGAAGTAGTAGTGATGATCTTGATCTCTAAAGAATTTGTTTAATAATGTTCTTTGATATAATTATTATTTTTTTTGCTCCAGGAGCCTATCCTCTTTGTTTGTTAGAACTTCAAATATAAAATAGCTTTTTATAGGTTGGGCTGGTCCTTCCTGCTCCTGATTTCCAGCGAACATTATTTATGGTGATAATTAAAAACGAAGCAGGCTAGTAAATGACGTTTGTAGTTTTTATCATTTATCTGGCAAATAGGAAAAAAAATCATGCTAGATTGATAGATGGCAGACAGATTGGTGGGCAAAATGTAATTTCCTATAGCTATTGCGCTGGTTCACCGAAGTCTTCTGATCCTTAATTGTGGTAACTCTACCTATCTTGTGAATAAAATGTAAATAATCTGGCTATTGATACAGAGAGTGGCATATCTTAATTCCACAACTGGACAATATTAACACGCATAATGGTGTGTGTAATAAAAGCACTCACTCGATGTCTGCAATCCCTTTATGAGTTGAAAGAAGAGCCGGAAAATTGCATATATCAGCAAGTTTTCAATCATAGCTAGTCCTCAATCTATTCTGGGACTGAAATCCAGGCTTGTTCCTATTTCTAGCAGACCTGGGTGTAATGAATGGGACTTGTCAGTCACAGCTAACTTGGATCCTATCATTTCAGCGAGACTACTTGAATTTCTGGATTCCGGTCTTCCATCCTTAATTGGGGAAACGCACATTATGTTCCTGGTGTGTCTCCATTTTTTTCCCAGTCATAGTTTAAAACATAGGAACCAGGAGCTCATCTTGTTCAGCCTTCTCTCCAGGCGACAGGGCATCACACGTATAGTTGTCTTTTTAAAATGAGTGTATTGAAGGGGGGGGGGGTCCTGTGACATGTTTATTAAGCTCGAATCGTTTTTATTACAACCGTTTACAACGCCTTATTATTATTATTTTTAACTCCTGCTGCATATTAATATAAACGAAGCAAGGCAAGAAAGCCTTTGTGTCAGATGAATGAATGTGGAGGCATCGTGGCCAGTAGCCTGGGTGAGCGATCTCTTTCTCCACTACTTCGTTTGCCACGAAAAGGCTCAGCTCCCCTTATTTCTGGCCCCAGAAGCCTGACCTGCTGTTTTTGAAAACCAAGGTTGATGATTCGCTTCCCACGTTGCACAAAAAAAAACATGGCTTGTTTAACTACGGCACGATTTATTAAGCAAACCGTACGTTCTGCTTAGTTCGGGCTACGAAGCTGGGTCGTCCAAATGATAAGAGCATCCGTCGCCTGGTCCTCCAGATGTGCTGGCCTAGATACCTCCCCCTGGGAACTCTGGGCGTTGTAGTACAATCAATCCCGAAGCCTCGGCTTGGAAGAAGGAGTGAGTATTCGCTCCTACAGCCTAGCTAGCTTTTTTTTTTTTCCCAGCAGGAGCGAAGATCTCTGACTTGCTCTGTCCTTCTTCTACCGCAGGCAGAGGCTGCCTCTTCTTCATCCAGTTCCCCGCTGACGGGCTTCGGGATCCGGACGATCCAGCGGTGGCTTCGGCTGCGGCTGTCCGCTTTCTCAAAACCAAACCTCTTCCAAACGAGTACAGTACAAGAACGGGCCTTCCGTTGTGTGGGTAAGGAGGACGCAAGTGTTTGCGAGCTGATCAAGAGTCCTCTTTGACGAGAGGTCAAAAGACTGGAAGACTCCGAGACGCGCGTCCCTCCTCCACTTAGCCATGGTTCACATGAGTGTGGTTTGCTGGATAAATCTCGGTGGGAACGGTGACCGCCGCACGCTAAGGCAACATCACAGCCCCAAACTAAGCAATTCCTCTCCTACCACGGCTTAGAGAATTTCATGATCCCCAGCCTCCAAGGAAGTGTGTGTGTGTGTGTGTTCCTATCCTTAACACCAAAAGGAGAACGTTTGGTGTTCTCTAGGCTGCCTGAAACGAAGCGGAATTTGTTTTCGTCTGGTTGCTGCGATCGCGCAATCCTTCTCCCTATAATCTCTTTTTTTGGGATGGGGGTGGGTGGGTGGGGGTGGCAGGGCTCGTTGTTTCTGCTTCCCAGCCTCGCCCCCGTTTCTTCGCTGCCTACCCCCCCCCCTCCTGCCCGCAGAGCTATCCGGCTCCAAGAGTTCCGGCGGTCCCCAAAACGCCTTGGCCGGGGACCTTTGTGCAGCGCCTTAAGGAGGTGGAAGAGAAGAAGGCGGCCTTGAACAGGGAGAAGCTCTCAACTGAACCGGCAGCCGAGGTTGTTGCGTCTTCAGCTTGACAGGTGTGGATTACGTTTCCCTCTGCCAGGTGGAAAATTCCAATTTTTTTTTATATAAAAAAAAGAGGGGGAGGGGCAGCAGGTCACCAGAGGCTTCAGACCAGAAGTTGATGAGCAACGTTCTTTTTAAGATGTTCTGATTCACCCGCTGCCAGCAAAATCTCTCGCCTCTCCGAAGCCAGAGAAACCAACCCGTTCGCTTGGGTCCCAAAGAGCTTTGACACCCTCGGAGTCAAGAGCGCGAGCATATCTGCAAGTTAAAGGTGGGTGGGTGGGTGAGTGGGTGGGGGGTGAGAGAAACATGTTTCCCAGAGAGGAGGGAGTTGCGGCAGGTGGGTCTCCAAACCCACTGGATCGAGGCCGATTTGGAGATCAGCACGCTTCCTAACATCCAACCGCCGTCCTTGAATTTGGGGCTTCTGGATCTCGGTTGCAAAACTCCGGTTGACCCCTGGATGGCGACAAGGTGTTCGAGATTTCGTTATCTGCGCTCCCATCTACGGACACCCACCCGCAGGATTGCAGCTCGAGATAGGGAAGCCCGAAATGAATTTTTTTCCAGAATCGATGGTCTTCTCCGTCAAATAATTCACGCTCAGCCAAAAAGGCACCTGCTTGGTTTGGACTTCGTATTTTACGGACATCCAGCCACTACAGTCTGCAAAGCACGGGGTGTGCTTTGCTCAGATGTCTCTGATTTATTCAACAAACAAAGAATGGCTGGTGCTAAACCCAGGCCCTCGCTACCAGGTTGCTGACCTTCCCTTTAAGTTTGAAGACTGAAGCTTCATAGATGAGTTGCAGCACAATCATGTATACATAGCTTGGGTCATGCAAGCCATGAAGCCATAGCATATTTTGTTTGGCTTTGGCTTACAGTGTTCTAGGAACATAACACATGACGCTCAATAGGGTACTTTATTAGTCATAGTGGTGGACTGACAAAAGACAAAGGAAAAAAAAACCCTTTGAATGTTTCACACGGTTGTTTGTACAAGGAGGACATTTGCTTAACTTGACACTGTGGTCATTTTTTTTTTTAAAAAAAGATATTTATTTATGGAAACAATCTTTGTGTGCTGATACAACCGATCCGGCCTTTGCTTCTTCACCTTCAGTTCGTCCGAAATTTTGCCAACACAAGAGAGCGAGACGCCGCATGGTTTTTTTATATCTGAGGCGTGAAATTAACCCGGAGCTCAGTAGAGAAAATCGAATGAAAATAATTTGATTGCCTTTAAGCAATTTCAAATTTTAGTTTCTTTAAGTCACATCGCTAGTCAGTCGGAATATATCAATGTACTTCAAACGGGCTTGTTTCCCCTCTGCAATAAGAATAAAGGTAATCACAATAACAATATTTGCCTGATTTTCACAGCTCTCTCTTAAACCGAAACAACAAGGCGGAAGATTAAGGCTTTAATCCTAAATGCATTTTTAGGGAATGTTCACTAGCAATTAAGACCTACTGTACTGGTTTCTTGACCAGAAAATGTGTTTGGCATTGCAGCTATTAGGACGAAATCGGGGGAAAAAAAGTGGTTTTGGGATTAAGCTCACAGATTCGGTGTGAAGTTTGGCGTTTGTAGAAAAAACGGTTTTCGGCTGTGAAACCCTTTCCCCTCCTTACCTCCCAAAACGACTTGAGCTGATCTTCCAGAATTCCAGGCCTCAACATTTCCCGTTTATCTCTCCTTCTTTGAAGCGTTTCTTTATCTCTCTGCCCTAGCCGGAAGCCGAGCATCCGTCTGCCCTTCTGGCACCTAAGAAAAGGGCAGCCGAGAAGGACTTGGACGTCATTTTTCTCCCGAGGGGAACCTTTCCTAGGAATAACCTCGTGGCTGTACACGGCGACAACTCGGTTTAATGTAGTGGGGGGGACTAGCCGCGAAAATGGTATTGATTTGATCTGAAATTTAATGAAATTCCACACTTGATACAGCCCCGACCGCAAACGGATACCTAGAGGGACGTCGGAGCGCAAGAGATTTCCGAGCTTCGGTTTGCAAGAGAGGACTCTTATTTATTTATTTATTTATTTATTTTATTTTATTTTATTTTATTTTATTTTATTTTATTTTATTTTATTTTATTTTATTTTATTTTATTTTATTTTATTTTATTATTTTATTTTATTTTATTTATTTATTTATTAATTTAATTTATATCCCGCCCTTCTCCTTGCGGACTCAGGGCGGCTAACAACCAGATAAAATACTAATCACAAAAAACTACAAATTAAAAACATAATTAAAAACAAATATTAATAATTGGTCTAGTAGTTAAAAATTACTTTAAAACCCCCATTAAAAATTTTCCCCTAGGCCAGTCCTGC
>NW_015386470.1:1282875-1284294 GCF_001527695.2 Protobothrops mucrosquamatus
TATTAATTTAATTTATATCCCGCCCTTCTCCTTGCGGACTCAGGGCGGCTAACAACCAGATAAAATACTAATCACAAAAAACTACAAATTAAAAACATAATTAAAAACAAATATTAATAATTGGTCTAGTAGTTAAAAATTACTTTAAAACCCCCATTAAAAATTTTCCCCTAGGCCAGTCCTGCAAGTTGGAATAACCGTGTGTGTGTGTGTGTGTGTGTGTGTGTGTGTGTGTTTGTGTGTGTGTGTGTGTGTGTGTGTGTGTTGTGTATGGCGAACTTGAAGTCAACCGCCAGACTCTGCAAAGGCTTTCGGTCCAGACGTCCCGCTCTCCAGGTAGCGGACCAGGCGCGCTACCCACGCCGCTTCTTTCCACGCCGCGCCGATTGCGAGGCGGGGACGGCGCAATTCCCCGTGGGGATCCCGGTGGGGGCACAGGGGCATCGGTTCTCACCGCCCAAGCTGAAAGTCCCTGCGACTATTTCTCGCCTTCGTTTTCCTTGTAATGCCGAGAGAATAAATTGGAATTCAGCCACGGCGTTGTAACTGTTCTAGAGCCAGTGTTTCCCAACCTTGGTCATTTGAAGACGTGTGGACTTCAACTCCCAGAATTCCCCAGCCAGCTTTGCTGGCTGGGGAATTCTGGGAGTTGAAGTCCACACGTCTTCAAATGACCAAGGTTGGGAAACACTGGTCTAGACCTTTAGAGCTACCCTACACTCGTCTGTGTTTCTTTTTTCTCTCTTCTGCTTGGGTACGATTTCTGATCTACGCGCTCCCTCGCCTGCTATGAGTTGCAGCACAATCATATATACATAGCTTGGGTCATGCAAGCCATGAAGCCATAGCATATTTTGTTTGGCTTTGGCTTACTCCCCGCAGGAGTAACTGAGCCGGAAAAAAAACCAAAACCCGCTCGGTTTCCACAATTCCGTTTTAACCTCCGGGCTGAGTTGTTCAAGTGGCCATCTTGAAGGTGAACCCCCACCCCCCCCACCCCACGGAGCGTTTTGATTTTCGGGCTCGGCCCCACCTCTTCCCACGTTTTGGGAGCCCGCCCGGCAAGGCCCCCGGGAAGAGCTTGAGAAATTGGGGATGGCAAGGAGGAGCTCTCCATAAGGCTGCTTCTTCCTCCTCTTGTGAATTGGGGGGGTGGGGGTTTGTCTCAGAGCCCCTGGAGGAAGGTCTCCTTGCGCCCCCCCCCCTTCGGGCCACGTGGGTATCCCCGGGATCTGGAGCTCGGCACTTGGTCGGGAGCGCAAAATCCGCCCAGCCGAGCGCAGCGCAGCTCTCCGGGCGTCCGACCCCCCAAGCAGCGCCCCTCCGCCTCCGTTGGGGCTCTTTTGGCGACGCGGGGTTTTCCCTTCGGGGTTTAACTTTCTCTCGGATGCCCCCCCCTCCTTCTCTTCTTCTTCTCTG